>NC_064642.1:328111707-328412124 GCF_023864345.2 Schistocerca serialis cubense
AGGTCATCAAGAGTAGTGACAGGAGTACTGTGACGAGCCAGTTGCTCGTCCACCATTGACCAGACATTTTCAATTGGTGAGAGATCTGGAGAATGTGCCGGCCAGGGCAGCAGTCGGACATTTTCTGCATCCAGAAAGGCCCGTACAGGACCTGCAACATGCGGTCGTTCATTATCCTGCTGAAATGTAGGGTTTCGCAGGGATCGAATGAAGGGCAGAGCCACGGGTCGTAACACAGCTGAAATGTAACGTCCACTGTTCAAACTGCCGTCAATGCGAACAAGGTGACCGAGACGTGTAACCAATGGTACCCCATACCATCACGCCGGGTGATACGCCAGTATGGTGATGACGAATACACGCTTCCAATGTGCGTTCACCGCGATGTCGCTAAACACGGATGCGACCATCACGATGCTGTAAACAGAACCTGGATTCATCCGAAAAAATGACTTTTTGCTATTCGTGCACCCAGGTTCGTCGTTGAGTACACCATCGCAGGCGCTGCTCTCTGTGATGCAGCGTCAAGGGTAACCACAGCCATGGTCCCCGAGCTGATAGTCCATGCTGCTGCAACCGTCATCGAACTGTTCGTGCAGATGGTTGTTGACTTGCAAACGTCCCCATCTGTTGACTCAGGGATCGAGACGTGGCTGCAAGATGCGTTACAGCCATACGGATAAGATGCCTGTCATCTCGACTGCTAGTGATACGAGGCCGTTGGGATCCAGCACGGCGTTCCGTATTATCCTCCTGAACCCACCGATTCCATATTCTGCTAACAGATTGGATCTCGACCAACGCGAGCAGCAATGTCACGATACGATAAACCGCAATCGCGATAGGCTACAATCTGACCTTTATCAAAGTCGGAAACGTGATGGTACGCATTTCTCCTCCTGTATACGAGGCATCACAACAACGTTTCACCAGGCAACGCCGGCCAACTGCTGTTTGTGTATGAGAAATCGGTTGGAAACTTTCCTCATGTCCGCACGTCGTAGGTGTCACCACCGGCGCCAATCTTGCGTGAACGCTCTGAAAAGCTAATCATTTGCATATCACAGCATCTTCTTCCTGGCGGCAAAATTTCGCATCTGTAGCACGTTATCTTCGTGGTGTAGCAATTTAAAGCCCAGTAGTGTACCTGTTTGTCACAGTCGCTTATCTCAATGGATTTTACCATTTTCAGCTCACATCTTCGCTATGGGTGATCCTCCACCCGTGTCTGCTGCACTACATATTTTTGTTACCACGTTATGTGCCCGCAACGCCAACCTCGCGGTGAGCAGTGGTCATAATATTTTGGTTTGTCAGTGTATTTAATGGGAGTAAGATTTGCTGTCATTCTAACGAAGTGGCCATTTTGCATGTATACAGGGTGAACCTGAACATCACCGACTAAACTCAGAGGCTGTCAAGGGATATTTTCCGAGTATTTGAGCATAAGAAACACTGGTCTCCAGTGATTCGTTGCAGAGTAATTACATTTCGTTTGATTTCTTACCCCCTGTACGGCGTTGCAGTCAAAATTGAAAGGCCCTGCCAAACCCGCAGGACAGGACAGGTAGTTTGAATTCTGGAAAGGGGCCAAAATGAGCGGCTGTGAGCTACACTCGAACACATATAACTTTATTTATTTGACCAAACATTACAGTACAAATTCTTGAATTTAGTCATCGTCTGAATACGCCACACTATCTTATGCCTTAAGGGAACAACCACTTTAATTTTAAAAAGCGGCTAAAAGCCATTAACTCAAAATTCAGACGCCAAAAAGAATATTTAGAAGGCAGAAGGCCTCACGCTAAGTAAGGTCTATAATTTGGCTGAAGGCCATAAAATCTAACACTTGAAAAGCAACAACCTTAATTTAAAGACAGCTGAAGGCCGATGATTTAAGATTCAAGGTAAAATTAAATATAAGAACACAAGGCAGAAGGCCTTATCTTCAATGACGCTGAACGCCTCAAACAGTCTGATGCTCGAAAGACAAGAATCCTTAATTTAAAAACGGCTGAAGGCCCCATGACTTAAACCCAAGGTAAAATAAATGTAAACAACATAGCCTTATCTTAAATTAGGCTGAAGGCCTCAAACAATCTAATACCTGACAAGCAAGGAACTTTAATTTTAAAACGGCTGAAGGCCCATTACTTAAAACAGAACTAAAATAATCTTTATTAGGCACAAGGCCCAAGGCTTTATCTTTAAACAATATATTAATCAGGCTGAAGGCCCAAACAATCTAACACCTGACAAGAAAGAAACTTTTAGTTTTAAAACTGCTGAAGGCCCATGAACTTAAAACATGTTGTCGTTGTTGTTGTGGTCTTCAGTTCAGAGACTGGTCTGATGCAGCTCTCCATGCTACTCTATCCTGTCCAAGCTTCTTCATCTCCCAGTACCTACTGCAACCTACATCCTTCTGAATCTGCTTAGTGTATTCATCTCTTGGTCTCCCTCTACGATTTTTACCCTCCACGCTGCCCTCCAATACTAAATTCCTTGATGCCTCGGAATATGCCCTACCAACCGATCCCTTCTTCTAGTCAAGTTGCGCCACAAATTTCTCTTCTCTCCAATTCTATTCAATACCTCCTCATTAGTTATGTGATCTACCCATCTAATTTTCAGCATTCTTCTGTAGCATCACACTTAGAAAGCTTCTATTCTCTTCCTGTCCAAACTATTTATCGTCCACGTTTCACTTCCATACACGGCTACACTCCATACAAATACTTTCAGAAATGACTTCCTGACATTTAAATCTATACGCTATGCTAACAAATTTCTCTTCTTCAGAAACGCTTTACTTGCCATTGCCGGTCTACATTTTATATCCTGTCTACTTCAACCATCATCAGTTATTTTGCTCCCCAAATAGCAAAACTCCTTTACTATTTTAAGTGTCTCATTTCCTAATTTAATACCCGCACCATCACCCGATTTAATTCTACTACATTCCATTATCCTCGTTTTGCTTTTGTTGATGATCATCTGATATCCTCCTTTCAAGACAATGTCCATTCCGTTCAGCTGCTCTTCCAGGTCCTTGGCGAACCTCAAAGTTTTTATTTCTTCTCCATGGATTTTAATTCCTACTCCGAATTTTTTTTTTTTTTATTCCTTTACTGCTTGCTCAATATAAGGTTGAATAACATCGGGGATAGGCAACAACCTTATCTCACTCCCTTCCCAACCACTGCTTCCCTTTCATGCCTCTCGACTCTTCATAATAGCCTTTCGCTCCCTGTATTTTACCCCTGCAACCTTCAGAATTGCAATCAATATTGTCAAAAGCTTTCTCTACAAATGCTAGAAACGTAGGTTTGCCTTTCCTTAATCTATTCCGGCCGCTGTGGCCGAGCGGTTCTAGGCGCTACAGTCTGGAACCGCGCTACAGTCTGGAACCGCGCTACCGCTACGGTCGCAGGTTCGAATGCTGCCTCGGGCATGGATGTGGTGTCCTTAGGTTAGTTAGGTTTAAGTAGTTCTAAGTTCTAGGGGACTGATGACCTCAGAAGCTAAGTCCCATAGTGCTCAGAGCCATTACATTACAACCTTAATCTATTTTCTAAGATAGGTCGTAGGGTCAGTGCTGCCTCACGTGTTCCAACATTTCTACGGAATCCAAACTGATCTACCCCGAGATCGGCGTCTACCAGTTTTTCCATTCGTCTGTAAAGAATTCGTGTTAGTATTTTGCAGCCGTGGCTCATTAAACTGATAGTTCGGTAATTTTCACATCTGTCAACACCTGCTTTCTTTGGTATTGGAATTATTATATTCTTCTAGAAGTCTGACGGTATTTCAACTGTCTCATACATCTTACTCACCAGATGGTAGAGTTTTGTCAGGGCTGGCTTTCCCAAGGCTATCAGTAGTTCTAATGGATTGTTGTTTACTCCCGGGGCCTTGTTTCGACTTAGGTCTTTCAGTGCTCTGTCAAACTCTTCACGCAGTATCATGTCTCCCATTTCATCTTCATCTATATCCTCTTCCATTTCCATAATATTGTCCTCAAGTACATCGCTCTTGTATAGGCCCTCTATATGCTCTTTCCACCTTTTTGCTTTCCCTTCTTTGCTTAGAACTGGGTTTCCATCTGAGTTCTTCATATTCATGCAAGTGGTTCTCTTTTCTCCAAAGGTCTCTTTAATTTTCCTATAGGCAGTATCTATCTTACCCCTAGTCATATACGCCACTACATCCTTACATTTGTCCTCTAGCCACCCCTGCTTAGCCATTTTGCACTTCCTGTCGATCTCATTTTTGAGACGTTTGTATTTTTTTTGTCTGCTTCATTTACTGCATTTTTGTAATTTCTCCTTTCATCAATTAAATTCAGTATCTCTTCTGTTTCCCAGGGATTTGTATTAGCCATCGTCTTTTTACCTACTTGATCCTATCCTGCCTTCACTATTTCATCTCTCAAAGCTACCCAATCTTCTTCTACTGTATTTCTTTCCCCCATTCTTGTCAATCGTTCCCTAATACTCTCCCTGAAACTCTCTACAACCTCTGGTTCTGTCAGTTTATCCAAGTCCCATTTCCTTAAATTCCCACCTTTTTGCAGTTTCTTCAGTTTTAATCTGCAGTTCATAACCAATAGATTGTGGTCAGAGTCCACATCTGGAAATGTCTTACAATTTAAAACCTTTTTCATAAATCTCTGTCTTACCATTATATAATCTATCTGAAACCTCTCAGTATCTCCAGGCTTCTTCCATGTATACAACGTTCTTTTATGATTCTTGAACGAAGTGTTAGCTATGATTAAGTTATGTTCTGTGCAAAATTCTACCAGGCTGCTTCCTCTTTCATTCCTTACCCATATTCACCTACCTCGTTTCCTTCTCTTCCTTTTCCTACTATCGAATTCCACTCACCCATGACTATTAAATTTTCGTCTCCCTTCACTATCTGAATAATTTCTTTTATCTAAATTTCATCAATCTCTTCGTCATCTGCAGAGCTAGTTGGCATATAAACTTGTACTACTGTGGTATGAGTGGGCTTCGTATCTATCTTAGCCACAATAATGCGCTCATAGCCACAATCATGCGCTCACTATGCTGTTTGTAGTAGCTTACCCGCATTCCTATTTTTTTATTCATTATTAAGCCTACTTCTACATTACCCCTATTTGATTTTGTATTTATAACCCTCTATTCACCTGACCAGAGGTCTTTTTCCTTCTGGCACCGAACTTCACTAATTCCCACTATATCTAGCTTTAACCTATCCATTTTCCTTTTTAAATTTTCTAACCTACCTGCCCGATTAAGGGATCTGACATTCCACGCTCCAATCCGTAGAACGCCAGTTTTCTTTCTCCTGATAACGACGTCCTCTTGAGCAGTCCCCACCTGGAGATCCGAATGGGGGACTATTTTACCTCCGGAATATTTTACCCAAGAAGACGCCATCGTCTTTTAACCATACAGGAAAGCTGCATGCCCTCGGGAAAAATTACGGCTGTAATTTCCCCTTGCTTTCAGCCGTTCACAGTACCAGCACAGCAAGGCCGTTTTGGTTAGTGTTACAAGGCCAGATCAGTCAATCATCCAGACGGTTGCCCCTGAAACTACTGAAAAGGCTGCTGCCCCTCTTCAGGAACCACACGTTTGTCTGGCCCCTCAGCAGATACCCCGCCACTGCCGTTGCGCCTACGATACGGCTATCTGTACCGCTGAGGCACACAAGCCTCCCCACCAACGGCAAGGTCCATAGTTCGTGGGAGGGGGGGGGGGGGGAGGGACATAAAACATAACTAAAATAATTTTTAGGATGCAGAATGCCCAAGGCTTTATCTTTAAACAATATTTTAATCAGGCTGAAGGCCCAAACAATGTAACACTTGAAAAGAAAGGAACTTTACTTTTAAAGTGGCTGAAGGCCCATGACTTAAAACACCACTAAAAACGATTCAACTTTAATTCAAGACCATCGGCTATGAGTCGTACAAATACACATAACAGAAAATAATAAAATTCAGTGCAGCTAACGGCACTCAGAAGTTTTGGGGGTCGGCCAGCACTTGGAATACTAACGTTCACTTAGGTGAGACAGGCAGGTGGTCCAACCATTCTCTATACGACGACAACCCAACCAACAGACAGTCAACGGACCCACCGACAAGGTAACTTGCGCTCCACTCGACCAGCACACAACCGGGAGTTCAATGCAAACGTAAAAGGCATGGACACCCACAACCTAGCACACATTAAGCTGTCGAACTACACATCGTGCTGGACAGCGACAACACGGTGAGGAAAGGACAAAGCATAAATTTATGTCAACGACCAGGGCAGGTAACCAGAACGTTAACGGCCACAAGGCAGAAAATTCCGCTGGTGCACTTCATTTGCCAATAACCAAATCCAGTTAGACTCTATGGACAGTGGCTAAACCTTCACAAACTCGAACACACGCGTTGTTGCTCGCAGGAATGTCCCAACAGCTGACAACGAGAACCAAACGGCACAATGTGAACAGTCTTGACTTGCTGGTAAATTAAATCCAAACTCAACTTTCGTGTCCAGGGTCGGTGAGCCACAGATCTCGTAGCAATGGCATCAGCCCTACACACTCCGAGACTGCGTAGAGACCGCCAGCGGGCCCGGCGAAACCATGCCCCACGAAGATTTCCTCGCTGCTCCACGCCAACCGACTGACTGCCACACATCAGCACGGAGACAGCAGGCAGCGACTGTGCAATAACTAGGACGAATCACGAGTCGGCACACGCAGGTAACCCATAAGCGATCGCCGTCCAACATACACGTCGTCCGACTAGACGACCGACCGACGACCAACCAAGGCGGTCCGCACTCAAATGATACGTATCGGCAACCGTCTGGCGAGTGGTGGCTGTCCGGACCTCACGGCAGCCACGCCGCAACTGAACTTCTGCCACGTCCTAAGTCAAACACTGTCACGTCCGAACTGCACTGCTAGCGCCTCCCAACTCACTGGCAGATCCGAAATAAGCCCGAACACACGACAACCGGGAAGTAATAGCAGTCGGCAAAGATAATACGCCAGGGCTTATATCGATAAGCGCCGCTGCTGCCGCTCACGGGCAGGCAAGGCGGCAACTCAGTGACACCAGTAATTGAAATTAACATAACGAGGTGGTAGTACAGTAAAAACAGGATGTCAAATGAGAAATGGCACGAACACGAGCCACGCACAGCTCAAAACTATCTCCACAACCCTTGCGCCCAGTATACAGAAACTCTCTAGGATCATGGTTCTTAAATCGGATACTGTATTTATACATTTGTACATTATACACATTTATTCATACGACTGTTCCGTAATATCGAAGTTGTTTTAACGAATACGTGGAAATGACATTTTTCGGTATTACCTTACAAACACAATTGATTTTTTGTTTTCGCTTCTAATATAGCGTTGTGTTTGTCAGGTAATAGATCTATATCGCTGATGTCCTTCTAGAGACCGGAAAACCTCGGCTGTAATAATCAACATGAATTCTGCAAACAACAGTTGTGTATAACTGAGCTCGCTCTCTTAGTACACAATATCTAGAAGGCAACTGACACCTGAACCCACGTTTATATGTTCGCTGACTTTCGAAAGCCGTTCCATTCGGTGCCACACTGTCACTGTCACCCAATGAACAAAATCCGAGCTGACGGAATATTAGACTATTCTACGGAAGAGTTCCTAGTGAGTAGGGAACATCATGTCGTTCTTAACGCAGAGGAATATTCGTATGTGTAAGTAACTTTGAGCGTACACTTTTGAGCGCTATAGCATCAATATTGTTTACAATACGCGTAAGTGACCGAGTTGATAACGTCGTAATCTCCATCAAGCTGTACCGGGATGACGCTATTGTATATAGAGAAGTAACAATGCAAGAAAATTGTAAGGAACTGCAGAAAGACCTGCAGAGGATCGACGTTTGGTGCGGAGACTGGCAGCAGACCCTCAACATAAACGTAACGTACTGCGATAAATATCCAGTAAGAGGTTTTATTATGTAATTACACTATGTACGAACAACCACTGGAACCAGTCCATAAATATCTGGAAGTAATCACACGCACTGATCCCACTCTGAGACTCATTGGAAGACTGCTCAAAAAGTGTAGTCTGCCTAGGAATGAGGCGTCGTACTAAACTCTTGTTTCGCCAATAGTTAAGTAGTGCTCCTGAGTCTGTGTCCTTTCCCAGGTTAAATCTGGAACGTGGCAATATAAGATCATTAAAATAAGAATGACTTGTTGACCTGAAGTGTCAGGCTTCCACATTTACAGCCTTATGTAAATTTTGTAACATTTTTATTTCATTTATCTGATCGTTCTAAAGATCCGTTTATTATATTGTTATTGTTTCATTACATCTCGGCTGTCGTGCGACTGTTACTGATCGATACCTGAACGTAAAACATGAAGAATTCTCATTTTGTAGTTCCATTATACCTTTCACAAGAAGTGAAACTTGCTTTTCGTTAGTATTTATACAAAGGAAATATGTACATGTTAGAAGCATTTTCCAGATAATAATCTTTGTGACACAAGCAACTTTATAAAAATCATTGTTGACTAACTGATCTTACGATTCTGAATACTAAAACCTAAAAGCCAGGTAAAACTTTATGTTGCAATGTGAAAGGAAAAGTTCATACATAACTCCGTGATATCAGTGTGTATACACCGGCAAGTTTCTGATTGCAATCGATAAATTTTCTATTTGTACTAATGGATGGTGTAACCAGAGATTTATAAAGTAATATACAAGCAGTGGCGAATCAGTCACCAGGGTCTCAGTTTTCCAATAGTTTTTGTGAGCCAGTTTTGTTACAGTTTTGTGACCGCACTATGTGTAAACGAGTAATTTAGAAAGAGAAGCATCGTGTCAACCCAAATTTCTTGAAACTTCTCTTGACACTACCAAATCATTAGCTATAGTGTCAATAACTCTGCAAGTTGCAGCAAATGGTGCCGCAAATACTCGCATATTTTATTACAGCCACTGCAGCATCGTAAATCACAGAGAAACAAAGATGAATATTTGCTATTAACTGCTACGAGCGATTCCATTTCATATTGATGAAAGAAATAATGAAGTTCCAAAGCAGAACAATGAATTCGTAACGGGTTAGTTTAGTAAAAGCGAAAGCGACACGAAGACTTTCATACGATTTCACTGGCAGAAGCTACGGGAGAGATGTATAAAATGCATGTTTGACCATAAGCTCCTTTTATTTTAAACCTAAATATTAAGCGGTTTCAGTCTTGGACCATCTTCACGGATACTATCCAAAGATACAAATAATTATATACACGAGGGCTATTCTGAAAGTAAGTCCGACAGGGAGCGAACTGGAAACCACTTTGAAATTCCGACGAAGCTTTGAACAACGTTTTGACAGTGTCTCTAGTATGTCTGTCTACCGCATCAAGTCGCTCTTTTCAGTCCTGAGCGCATTGTGAGCGAGTAAAGGTGACTAGAACAACAGTGTCTCCCGCCAAGTATAAAGGCCTACCAGAAGATTCGTCTCAATGTATGCAGCCCACATAACACAGCTGCCACGCATTTCCTTCGTCATGGCAATTCTCAGCCACACTCCGCAGGGGCAGTGAAGACGCTCCTGTAGCCTTTTCGATGTGAAGTGTTCGATCCCCCACAACACAGCCCTAATTGGCACGTCCTGATCATCATCTCTGTTCACATGAAACTCTGGATATGAAGACAATACTTGGGCACAGACAACGCGCTATAGACCAGCACAGAGAATTATCGGAAAGCACAGGCGACTGCCTTCTATGACGAAGGTGTTGTAAATTTGGTATAACACTACCAAAAATGTCTAAGTCTGAGTGGCAGCTATGTAGAGAAGTAGATGGAAAGTGTGGCTAACTCTTGCAAATAAAACTTTTTTATTTTAATATTGGTTTCTGTGTCGTCAGCGATCGGACATTACTTTCCCAACAGCCCTCGTAGTAAACAGGAAACGTTAACAGATCTTTTTCAAAGAAACGCAAAATATTGAATACTTACAAGGTTAAAATGTTTTAAGCCACTACATTACATTTGTCATTACTTAAATAACGTGCAGAGCGTGTCATGAATATCAATATACAACACAGGAATTTTAGAAGCAAACATACTAATATCAAATATACACAGAGCAGCACTGAAGAGAAGGTCAAGACTATAAGTATTACATTGTACAAAATATTGAGGAGTTGGCCAAATATCTTCAAAAAAAATTTCCGTCCATGACAAATATAATATAAGTTAAAAATAGATTTACTGGGTGTTTAACGTACTCATTGTAAGACAACAAGAGGGAAGTTACAAACATTTTATACATGTTCATAATGAAGAATACACAGGATGTGGATCACAAACCACACAGTGTTCTGTTGTTTTACAAAGCGTAATTCAAACGTTCAGTAATTCTATTTTCAACTTTTACTATGAAATGAGATCCTTAAAGTGGTAAAGGAGTTTTGCTATTTGAGGAGCAAAATAACTGATGATGGTCGAAGTAGAGAGGATATAAAATGTAGACTGACAATGGCAAGAAAAGCGTTTCTGAAGAAGAGAAACTTGTTAACATCGAGTATAGATTTAAGTGTCAGGAAGTCGTTTCTGAAACTATTTGTATGGGGTGTAGCAATGTATGCAAGTGAAACATGGACGATAAATAGTTTGGACAAGAAGAGAATAGAAGCTTTTGAAATGTGGTGCTACAGAAGAATGCTGAAGATTAGGTGGGTAGATCACATAAGTAATGAGGAGGTTTTGAATAGAATTGGGGAGAAGAAGAGTTTGTGGCACAACTTGACAAGAAGAAGGGACCGGTTGGTAGGATATGTTCTGAGGCATGAAGGGATCACAAATTTAGCATTCTAGGGCAGCGTGGGGGGTAAAAATCGTAGAGGGAGACCAAGAGATGAATACACTAAGCAGATTCAGAAGGATGCAGGTTGCAGTAAGTACTGGGAGATGAAGAAGCTTGCACAGGATAGAGTAGCATGGAGAGCTGCATCAAACCAGTCTCAGGACTGAAGACAACAACAACAATATTTGTCATGGACTTCTCATCATAAGATGCCTTTGCCTGAAGTATGCTCTTACTCCCAAGATGTAGTTCTTATTTTAATGAGCAACCGGTCATATATTTCTTTTTTACTTAAAACTGTTTATTGTCAAATGATATTTCGTACATAGCCATCATGTATTGATATATTACATAAGTATTCTGTAGCCTGAGGTCCATAATCCATTTAATGTTTTTAAGTCTGCACATTTGCAAGTACCTATTTTGGTTAGCAACCACTTGTCTCGATTATGTGAAGATTTTTTTCTATATGCCTCTCAAAATATATACTTAATGACTGAGCCTCTAATGGCTTTTAGCTAAATTTTTGCAGTGTTTAAAGAATGTTACTCATCATTACCACTATTACATATATGTGTTGTCAATATTCCTTAAGGCCAAATTTGGGCACATGATTGGTTATGACGTAGTTATTTATTCCCGTACCTTTCTTTATGATACTAGCATTACTGACACACTAAGCTTCTAATTAAGAACTGTAGCGAAACTTTATTTACATACGAAGTTTTCCTTTAAGTATAGTCGATATTTGACCTTAGATGCATATTAATGCTCAGTGACATTTCATCCCGTTTCTGAACACTGTATTTTAGCTTGTTCTAATGTTACAGATGCGATTTCCATTACGTTTACGATATAACTGACGTTTGTTTATATACATTTCATCGAGTGAATGCAGTGAATATGATTCTGTGTAACATTAGAGCTACGTAACGTTTTTGACTTCTATTGTAACGTCGATGATATTCTGTGTTTGGAGATAGCAACTTCGTTTCTGTTTACGTATGAACTGCACCAAAGATGAAATTTCCTGGCAGATTAAAACTGTGTGCCCGACACGGGACCATTGCCTTTCGCAGGCAAGTGCACACAGTTTTAATCTGCCAGGAAGTTTCACATCAGCGCACACTCCGCTGCAGAGTGAAAATCTCATTCTGTACCAAAGATGTTCATCAAAGGTGGTCCAGTCCTCTACGTTAACAAGTAACTTGTCATCGAGTTATTTTTATGCCATATGACGATATAATTTTTAAAGATCTGTGGCCAATTCCTCAGTATTTTGTACAATGTGGTACTTATAGTCTTGATCTTCTCTTAAGTACTGCTATGTGTACGTTTAGTATTAGTATGTTTGCTTCTAAAAGTCCTGTGTCGTATATTGATATTCATGACATGATCCACACTTTGTATAAGTAATGACAAATGTAATGGTTGGCTTAAACCTTTTTAACCCTGTAAGTATTCATGTCTATTTTGCACTTCTTTGAAAAATAATTGTTAACATTTCCTGTATACTACATATAATTATTTGTATCTTCGGATGG
Organism: Schistocerca serialis cubense; assembly: GCF_023864345.2. Classification (NCBI taxonomy): domain Eukaryota; kingdom Metazoa; phylum Arthropoda; class Insecta; order Orthoptera; family Acrididae; genus Schistocerca; species Schistocerca serialis. The sequence goes on from NC_064642.1 coordinate 328,124,143, forward strand.
TATCCTTGAAGTAAAAGCAGATGATGGTGAGAATGCATTGTTACATTACTTGATAGCTGTTGAAAGTCACGTTTCAAAAGTGTTTACTACAAGAGAGACATTGTGCAGTTTACTATTATGTAGTTTCCAAAAAATTCTGCTTATGGGGCAGCCGCAACTGTACATGTCCGTTTTTGAAAAACGCAAAACAGTTGCTTAATCGACAATTTTTTCATTGTGCTTACGAACGGTCTCGGAACACTTAAAGTTGCATCGTGTGGTGTAAACTGTAATAGTAAAAGTATTCTGTTACATGTGAATGGGGGGGGGGGGGGGATCACAAGTCTGAATTATCAGTTAAGCAACTGTTGCTGTTGTTGTGGTCTTCAGTCCTGAGACTGGTCTGTTGCAGCTCTCCATGCTACTCTACCCTATGCAAGCCTCTTCATCTCCGAATGACTCCTGCAACCTGCATCCTTCTGAATTTGCTTGCTGTTTTTATCTCTTGGTACCCTCTATGATTTTTATAACCTGTACTGAACTGGTGATCCCTTGATGTGTCACAATGTGTTCTACCAACAGATCTCTTCTTCTAGTCAGGTTCTGGCAGAACTTTCTTTTCTGCCCAACTCTATTCAGTACTTCCTCATTAATTATGTGATCTACCATCTGATCTTCAGCATTCTTCCGTAGCACCACATTTCAAAAGCTTCTATCCTCTTTTTGTCTATACTGCTTATCATCCATGTTTGACTCCCATACATGGCTACAGTCCATACAAATACTTTCAGAAAATACTTTCTTGCACTTAAACCGACACTAGCTCTTAACAAATTTCTCTTCTTCAGAAACGTTTTTCTTGCCATTGCCAGTCTAAATTTTATGTCCTCTTTACTTCGATCATCATCAGTTATTTTACTTCCCAAATAGCAAAACCCATCTACTACTTCAAGTGCCTCGTTTCCTAATCTAGTTCCCCCGGCATTACCTGATTTAATTCGACTAAATTCCATTATACTCGCTTTGCTTTTGTTGATGTTCATCTTATAACGTCTTTTCAAGACTGTCCATTCCGTTCAACTGCTTTTCCAAGTCCTTTGGTGTCTCTGACAGATTTACAATGTAATCGGCAAACCTAAATGTTTTTATTTTCTCTTCCTGGCCTTTAATTCATACTCCAAATTTTTCTTTTGTTTCCTTTAATGCTTGCTCAATATACAGATTGAATAACATCTGGGACAGCTACAACCCAGTCTCACTCCCTTCTCAAACACCAGTTCCCTTTTATGCGCCTCAACTCTTACAACTGCCATCTGATTTCTGTACCAATTGTAAATAGCCTTTCGCTCCCAGTATTTTACCCCTGCCTCCTTCAGAATTTTAAAGTCAGTATTCCAGTCAACATTGTCAAAAGCTTTCTCTACGTCTACAAATGCTAGAAACGTAGGTTTGCCTTTCCTTAACCTATCTTCTAGGATAAGTCGTAGGGTCAATATTGCCTCGCGTGTCCCTACATTTCTCCGGAGTCCAAACTGATCTTCCCATAGGTCTGCTTCTACCAGTTTTTCCATTCTTCAGTAAAGAATTCATTTTAGTATCTTGCAAACTTGATGTGTTACACTGACAGTTCGGTAATTTTGACCCCTGCGAGCGCCTACTTTCTTTGGAATTGGAATTATTGTATTCTTCCTGAAGTCTGTGGGTATTTCGCCTATCTCATACATCTTGCTCTCCCAAGGCTATCAGTAGATCTAACGGAATGTTGTCTATTCCTGGGGCCTTGTTACGACTTAGGTCTTTCAGTGCTCTGTCAAATTCTTCACACGGTATCATGTCTCTCGTTTCAACTTCATCTCCGTCCTCTTCCATTTTCGTAACATTACCCTCAACTACAGCTCCCTTGTACGGACGCTCTATATACTCCTTCCACCTTTCTGCTTTCCCTTCTTTGCTTGGGACTGGTTTTTCATCTAAACTCATCATATTCATACAGGTTCTCTTTTCCCCAAAGGTCTCTTTAATTTTCCTGTAGGCGCGTTTATCTTTCCCCTAGTGACATGCTTTTAAATTTTTACATTTGTCTTCCAGCCTTTCCTACTTAGCCATTTTGCACTTCCTGTCAATCTCACTTCTTAGACGTTTGTAATCCCTTTCGCCTGCTCATTTACTGCGTTGTTATATTTTCTCCTTTCATCAATTAAACGCAATATCTCGAGTTTTACACAAGTATTTCTAATAGCTCTCGTCTTTTTACCCACTTGATCCTCTGTTGCCCATTCTTCTTCAACTGTATTCATTTCCCCTGTTCTTGTCAATCGTTCCCTAATGCTACTACTGAAACTCTCTACAGCCTCTGGTTCTTTCAGTTTATCCTGATCCCATCTCCTATAATTCCTGTCTTTCTGCAGGTTCTTTAGCTTTAATCTACAATATATAACCAGTAAAACATGGTCAGAGTCCGCATCTGCCCCTGCAGTTTAAAATATGCTTCCTAAATCTCATTATCATTACCACAACGGACTATGCGGCTAAAATTTCTAAATTAAAGCAAATTAAAAGAGAGAACAGGGAATTGGTTCAAATGGCTCTGAGCACTATGGAACTTAACATCTATGGTCATCAGTCCCCTAGAACTTACAACTACTTAATCCTAACTAACCTAAGGACATCACACACATCCATGCCCGAGGCAGGATTCGAACCTGCGACCGTAACAGTCGCGCGGCTCCGGACTGAGCGCCTAGAACCGCTAGACCACCGCGGCCGGCAACAGGGAATTATTTACAAATATAATCACCTAATTATCTGAGGTCATCTTCATCCCAGTGTTGTCATAGAACTAAAGGTTCCGTGTCGAAAGTGGAATAGGGACCTAAAATCCGAAAAAACTGACATAATGACCGGACACCAAAAGCTGTCAAAACAACGAAACATGTAAAATGCAATAAAAAGGGGAGAGAAATCACATATTGCTTTGAATTACATACATAAATTCCATAACAATCGTTCCCCGCTACTGCGCGACTGGAAACAAAAACAGAGTAGAGCACTTGCCCGCGATAGGCAAAGGCCCCGAGTTCGAGTCTCGGTCTGGCACACAGTTTTAATCTGCCAGGAAGTTTAAAATCAGCGCACACTCCGCTGGAGAGTGAAAATCTCATTCTAAAAGCAGGGAAAGTTATGTAATAGAAAATACTAATCCTGAATACTGAAGTACTTTAAACTATTCACCAAATTCATGTCTGTTTAGTACCGCGACTGTTTTAAATGTTTAATCATTTTAGTAATTTTTGGTGTCCAGTCATGATGTCAGTTTTTTCCGATTTTTTAGGCTCTTTTGCCCATCTGACACAGAACCTTTGGTTCCATGACAACATTAGGATGAGTATGACATCAGGTGATTATATAATTTTCTTTGCAAGTAGTCTTGTGTTCTCTGTTTTAATTTAAAAACTTTAGCCGCATGGTTTCTTGTCTGATATTTCAGGCTTGAATATCGCTTCCCATTCTCGTGTAATAAAATATTTTTACTATTACAGTTTACAGCCGATGACGAAACTTTAAGTGTTCCCAAACCGGTCGTATGTACAACAACAAAAATGTGGAGTAAGCAATTGTTCAGCTGTTTCTTCATTTTTCAAAATGAAATTCGGTCGTTTACTTTTAAAATTCCAAGAATGTACGTTCATAGAAGTGTCAACCAACATTTCTTCCTCCTGCATATTTTAGTTAATGTTCCTTACTTGTGTTATCAACTGCACATTTTTTGTAGCCCTCTTACAAAACAAAGCTTCAAAAAGAAGCATATTAACACGTTATTTTTCGTTACAATCAAGAGTTCACCGAGCATAAAGCTCAGACAATGCAGTGACGTCTGCAACCAGTCAGCCTTGAGCGTTGCGTTGGTTGCCTAGCCCTCGGCGTCAAGAGACTAGGGAAATTAAAGTTGGAGAGACATTTTTGGGGATACGACTTTTAGCCGTTCTTTACGCCTAGTCAGCCACGAGAGTTCGATTGTAAAAAAAAACAGCACTGCAGCATGATGCGAAACAGATCTAAAATCGAGAAGGAAAGCTTAGCGATTTGCATTTCCGAAGCAAAGAATTTTACGAAGTTAAGAACCCTCAAATTTTGAATAGGTAGATATATATAGCTCGTATAGTGTTCGCAATCGAAAATTTGAGCTGTTCATGGATAACGGTGTAGCAAGGAGAGGTTATTTTGTAAAAGTCTTAGTTACCAAGCAATAGGAAGTGGTTCGATGTCCACATTCAGATTAGTGATTGTAACTGTTAGAAATATCTGTTTTATACCTTATTTGGCACAGAATCTTTGCTGAAGGTGTAGCCTAGAACCAGAATAGAGATTATATAACTGATTCTTACGTCGCGTATAGGTAGACCAACTTCCTACTCGTGACATACAGCTCGAACTCGTAGACCACACAGAAAGACTTAGTAAAAGGCAGGATGCCGAAATCCGGCTGTAAGAAACTAAGAAGAGAGCTAGGTGTTGTCCGTTGAGAGAAAAGTAATGTGCTTCCTCAACGGCCCTAGAAGTCTAAAGTATATCACTTCCCAATCGGGTATACAGTAAGCCATAAAAACAGGTAGCATGAGCAAATAATGGTGTCCGGGTAACGGTAGCTCCTCCCCTCTGCCTGCCCCCCCCCTTCCACACACACACACACCACGTGAGTAGTAATATTACAGGTTTTTAGTACAATGTGTGAATGACTATTCTAGAAGCAGGCTAGCAGATACGTTAACTACACAGCACATGGAACTAAAATGGGTCAATACAGAATTTCACAAAATCAATGCATTGACGCTCACAGTCATGAAAGTTCAGAAAAATTACATGAAAGAAACATCTAGAAACAAACATAAAAAATAGGTGGGTAAACCATAGCACAAAGCTAATAATATTACCTAGTTTTAATTATTAAATCAAGTGAGTAATTTTTTCACTCCTGAACTGTCGCATATTGAAAGCTACAACATTAACTTAACTACCATTTGAATGACGAGACAAAACTACTGGGAAAATACCCAAAATAAAAATAGGGAGTTTGAAAGAACGCATGGCTTAAGGATATTATTAATTTCGAATACATTTCTGTATAACTACATAATAGATACGGCGCAATGGATATTGCACCAAAATTTAATTATATAAAGTTTTTCAGATACAGAAGCTTATGTTGAACGAACTTCAGGGTCTTACAGATCAAACATGATATTGTAAATAATAGATTTCAGCTATCAGTCGTCCTTTTTAAATTTTTTATTGGCAGATCTAGATTTCAGCCAGAAACTAGCCATTCTCAATGCACTATCATTCTCGATCAGTGCATGTAATGCCCGTTGGTGGTGCTTTGGTGGATGAAGCACGACCAGCAGGCATTACATGCATTGATCGAGAATAATAGTGCATTGAGAATGGCTAGTTTCTGGCTGAAATCTAGATCTGCCAATAAAAAATTTAAAAAGGACGACTGATAGCTGAAATCTATTATTTACAAGTCAGTATAACAGTCGCTGCGTGCAAGAGCCTTCTGAATGGAAGGTAACCTGATCAAGCATGATACTTCTGAGTTGTGAATGTTAAACATCAGCAGGCAAATTTAATAAAAATCTGATAATGCCTGTAATACAAAGTTTCCGTGGTTCCCCGAAGTAGTACGCACCACCTTCGTATTGAAAAGAAGTCACGGCGATATGCAATTAGACTCATAACTGCGTCACCACAGAGTTGACTGAGTGCAGGTGAAACGCTTTAAACAGAGTATGACGTAGAGTATACAAGTGCTTGATACGTTTCCGAGGGCATGTGCTATCAAGTGTACAGACATTTCTCGTGCAGCTATTGTAAGTTACAAGAAGATGATATTTAAAATCCTCTAGGGCACACGGTGGAATTCCCGACATAGGGCTGATTCTAAGCCTGTTTTGAAACATCACAATATGATAATAGGAAAGGTGTTAATAATATGTATAGGTGCACCTGAAAATAAAATTTGATATTCCTAACTGGTATTTCTATGAAGTAAAGAGCAATTAACGTAACGAAGAAAGTTTTCCATATTTACAATCTTATTCTCCTGGTATATTTTCATCTATAGCATATTTTGTTGGTTCACCTACTGACAAATTGACGAAATGTGCTCTGCTAGTGTCTATGGCCCTACGGTATTCTCGTCATTGATACTGCCCAAATAATGTAAATATTGTCACAGACTTGCGCTAGACGACATCAGTATCCAAGTATCTCACGACCGCAACAATCATCATCTCGACACCTGCTTTTATGTTTCAATGGGTAATACTTTTCCGAATCTGACTGCAGCGAAGTGTAGCCTAATTTTCTATATCGACTTCCAGCACTTGTTTTACTATACGCTGCTGGATATCTCTTCCCAGTAGTACAGAAATTACATCTATACTTAGAAACAAGACTTCTGACTGTCGTTGCTGTTCGTTCCACAGACGCCAGCCTCTTTCTACTACACTGGTGCCCAAGATTAAAGCAACAAAAGGAAATTTTCCAAAGTTGCATTATTTTGTCACAAAACAGTATAAACAGGTGATAATAAATTAGAAAAAATGTGAATAATACAAAATGTAAACAACTGCAACGTGCATAACGGTAAACAAAAATGTTCTTTCTTTTCAAACTTAACAGATTTGCACGCACATTCCGATAACTCGTTAATGTGGTCAGTACGGGGTGTGACAACCTCTGGCAGCCATAAAGGCCTGATAACGACGGGGCATGCTTTAAGTGATGTCATCACTCTCATGTTGACTCAATAATGCCGATTCTTCTTGAAGAGCTGCTCGCCGTCTTGGAGAGTGGCTGGTGGATGCTGACGTGATGCGAGCCATCTCTCCGTGCACCCCAGACTTGCTCTACTGGATTCAAATTGGGAAAGCGATCAGCCCACGCCATGCGGGTAATATCTTCCGTTTCCAAGAAAACATCAACCACCCGTGCTCCATGAGGTCGAGCATTATCATCCATCAGTACGACGTCTGGGCCCACAGCACCTCGCAACAACCGCAAATGAGATCTCAACATCTCATCATGATACCTGATATCAGTTAAACCTTGCTAGTTCACCCGTACAGTTTCATGAAGAAGCGTTCGACTGGTAAACATAATCCCTGCCCACACCATTAGGGATCCTCCTCGAGCTCGGTCTCTTTCCACAATGTTTGGGTCCCGAAATCGTGTTCCACGTTCCCCCCAGATGCGAATCCATCGAGAATCACTCTCCAGACCAAATCGGGGCTCGTCTGTGAAACCAACATGGCCCACTGTTCGACCGTTCAGGTAGCATGTTGATGACTCCACTCTAGGCGTTTCGTTCTGTGAAGACGTCTTATAGGTAAACATACAGCACGTCTCTGACATTGAAGACCACTCTGCTGAAGCTATCTGCATACCGTTTGCCTCGATGTAGCACGTCCAGTGGATGCTGCGAGCTCACACGCCAGTTGCCGCGTAGCACTGAAGTGGTAATGTCATGCCCTTACAGCCAAATAACGGTCCTCTCTTCTTAAGTCACACGCCGTCGGCTCTCTCCTGGTCTTCAAGATACATTTTCGGTCTCTACAAACTGTTGCCACACTCGAGAAACAACAGAACGTCTTCACTCTGCCATACTGCACTGTCCATGACTGTTTACACAGCGATTGTGGATGTGGGGCTACTCGGCGAACATTATGAGTACCTCGTTTCATAGGTGCCCTGACGTCGTCGTTGCCATGGTTGTTCGTTGACCGGAATTCCATCTTCCTTGCAGAACATGATCGTATGGACATATTGATGACAGTTTAAATGCTTATATCGTGAATTAGACATAGGATGGGGAAACAGCGGTTTGTTGCTTTAATTTTGGACACCAGAATGTTACAGCGTTTATCCTTCGTGGAAATTTTTCACTAAATTCTGATAGAAATCAGGTAGAAATGAGTTCCATTCTTCCTGAAACAAACATTACAGTTGTTGCAGGAGTTTCGGACGAATCTTTGTAAGACCCATCTAGATATCGGCTCGAGGTATGATCAGACGTCCTACAAATCTGTCAGTTTCTTAATAACACATTGCAACAGTAATTTGGAGGACAGCACTTTTGTGTCGTTGTGTGGCACAAGCAGTTCTCCTTGACAAAATTAAAGTATCCAGGACGAAGAAACAACATGAAACTCTACTGGTTGAGAGGGTACATGATGTTATTACACCGATTACAATTCAGATTGATAAAGAACTTCGCAGCATGAGTCCACTTACCAGCTGGATACTGGCACTGGAACGGAGACGGGGTCCGAGTTCGTACCATACGGCTTCTATTGCGGACAGATCTGAGGCCCTTGCTGGCCATGTCACATGAAAGATACAACTTGAGAAAGCACGGTGTTCGTGACCGTTGTACCATTATAGTTCACTTAATCACTAGCAGCCGCGACCCGAAGTAATATCCAGTGGCTCCTATATCACAACGATAGGTGTAATACCGCTGTGCCTATCCAAAACATATGAAGAATGGGTCCTCTCCCCAGGTTGCCACCATACTCGCGACGATCGTCATCCGGGATAGCGCAGAACCGCAATTCATCGCTGAGCACATGCTTCCCGGTCACGGTACCACTCCAAACCCAGACGTATGCCTTGTGGTGTTAACGGCAGCCTACGCATATGACGTCAGTTCCTTAGTCCAGCTGCTGCTAGTCTCCGGGTAGTGGTGTGGGATGTCACAAAATGTATAGGGAGTCCATTACTTGTACTCGGTTGCCAAGCGCAGATGTAAAGAGGGTTATGATGGCGACAAGTATGCTTGCTCTCACATTCCCACGCAGTCCTACAAAGGGCCACTGTCGCATCCGAATGCCACAGAAATCTGTATATTGTACGTTTCGACCATCCGCCCAAATGGTGACCCATAATGATGCCACTTAAACGCTGCCAGATTCTGATAGCGATGTCTCACGCTAGTACGTGGAATCTTCGTGTCCTTCATAGTGATCATTCAACATCTGACGTTGTTGAAGCCCCTTCAACACTAAGTATGACTAACACTATCGCAGTCTTGTGATCATTCTACGTGTTACACAGAATAGCAACTCTGGTCCTTTAAATAACCCCCCCCCACCCCCCCCACCCCCACTCCCACCCCCTCACCGTGGCGTGTACGTGTACAAAGTTTCATTGACATCCAACTATGTCATCAGGTTGTTTCACCATTTATGGCAGCCAGTGGCTTATATGTAGATCACTGTCGCGAAAGACGTAGCATTTGAAAACCCAAGTCGGCGCTAAGCCAGTGGCTGAAAAAGCAGTAGGAAGCTAAAGTTATGATTTCATGCAACATGAGCTCAAATCAGTACCGATGAATAAAGTCGGCATCCTCTTAAAAAGCAAATAACAGAGTTAAAACCCAAATACCAGGTGAAGAATAGCATAGATAGCTGTATTCGGCGCAGTCAATGGCGAAACACGAGCTTCTGGTCCTCTCACCAGGCTGGTATTTGCTTGCTGTAAAGGAATAACGTTCATACACATGTGCTTGCCGTGACAACCGAGCAAAAGTCGCTGAAAACGGAACCATGCCGATCGGAAAAAATATTAGTCACACCTCCCCTTATTAAAAAGACATGCTCGTCGGTTTGGAGCGCTGTAGATAGTGTAGAACTGGTACTACGTGGTCAAGTGACCCTCCACCGCTGTAGTAGATCATGGCAGGGATGTGCCTTCAGTGTACCAGTCGGTTGTGTGGAATCAGCGGAGTGTGAAGGATCGAAGTGGAGAAGTAACAGAACGACAAGAAGAAACTTTCGTGTTTGGTGGTGCACGTGACAAAACCAAGAATTAAGTTGCCCGTTTTGTTGTCTCAAAGAGTGCTGTCCAGCGTGCCTACAATGAATGTTATACAACTCGCAGCATGTAACGTGGGGTAAGTACGGTGGTCGTAAATAGATCTTAACCGACGGGGACTGGAAATAAGTGTCACGATTTGTCAATCGCAGTCGTAGTGCATCCCAACATGAATTGCTGTTGCTAGTGAACCCAAGTCGAGCACATCCAGTTTACGAGTGAACACTGCGAAGGAAACTAAATGAAATGGACTTTTGTACACGAGTACCTCCGTAAAGGCCATTGATCACAGCAGCACATATAGCTGCATGTCCTGAATGGAGTAAACAACACATAAACCGGAGTAAACAACACATAAACCGGACATTAGATGACAGGATACGTCCAATGTGTCTTGACGAGTTGATATTTTGCGTCTTTTCAATTGACGGAAGACGTCGAGTGCAGTGACAGCTCAGTGGGGCGTTTAATCTGCTTAGTTCAGGCCGGAGTTCGTTCTGTGTTTTCGGTACATTCCTCGTTCCATGAATTGTTTCCACTCATTTAGGTTGCCATGAATATGAATCAGGATGTTTCTTTCTACGATCCTTGTGAACAAGTAATGCCCTTTCTTCACAGTGAGCATCCCGTTGCCACGATGACAACAACCGTCTTCAGAGGGCTGCACGCATGTGCCCCTGGTTTGACGAAAAGTCAGGCATCTTATCACTTTCCGATTAGCCCTCTATATCACCCGATCGCAGTCCCACTGAAAATGTCTGGAAATCTGCGGAACAGCAGGTGAAATGCACCAATCGACAAGGCCGCAGTTTGGTAGCTATTCACAATGTGAGCATGAAGTGGCCTCGGCTAGATATGGCATACCTGAAAAAAAATTTGGGCTCCCTTCCTCCCCGAATTGTGGCCTAGAGAAGATATCACTTGGTGTAACAAGTCTGCCTTTCGCCTTGTTTCAGTAACATAAAAAAGTAACAGTGATTTCTCAACTCCAAAGATGTATTTTTTGTATGAACGTTATCTGGGGTGACATCTTGCGTACTTGTTGGACTGCATAGATATCTAGACGAATGACATATCTCGTGCGGGACACTTTGGATACCCTTAACCAATAAGACGCTTTACCACGAGAGTTGGACATAAGGCAGTTAAACTTCGCCGCTTTTGCTCTTACACCTGCATTGATTCTGACTGCTCTCGCTGCTGACATCTGCCGATCGTCGTGATGCCTGAAGTCATGTTGCTGCCGTTGCTGGTGAGATTGCTGCATTCTTTTGGCTTAAGGAATGCGTAATAACTTCAATCTGTTCCACTCACTTGGGATAAGCTTATTATTCCCGATGTCACGGCTACGTACAGTAAACCATTTCATTTTTCATTTCTATTTCGACTGAAACCGGAACTTAGAAAGGATTGATTCGTGTCCATATGACCCGAGGTATCCATACATTCCACTGGCATGCGTCTCCGTGATATATGTAGTACCCCTTCTGAATCCGTAGCAAGTCATTTCAACTTGTGAAAACACTTCTTCAAAGCCATTCATTTAATTTAACCTAGTTTCTACTTGCTTTGTATCTCACTTAATGCATTCGTATAATATTCACTTGTTTGTTCTTAAAATGGTACTTTTTCTAATACAGGGAATTCCATCAAGTTTTGTTTCCGGGACTTCCTTCGTTTTTAGGGTTCCGGACCCAAATCCGTATAAAAACGGAACATTTATAGGATAACTTTGTTGTCCGTCAGTCAGTCAGTCAGTCCGTCAGTCAGTCAGTCTGTCTGTCTGTCCGTCCGACTTTTAAGACCTTATTGACGGGGACGGGTGGACGTATCAAACTGAAATTTACGTCACATGCCAAGGTCTACGTTCGTTTGGCGGTGCACAGAATTGAAGCTTATAACTGAATGCAATCAAAAGATACGTCACATCATTGATACTCGCAACTCACTCATCAAAACCTATAGTGTACTTTCCGTTGGCCTAGAATCATGAAATTTGACAAGAAGCAAGGTTTCACAGTATACACAAAAGAAAAAATCGGAAAACATTACTTTGTAATTATATCACACGACAGAAAATTTCTTTGTCATTTGTTATTTACTCTCTGTCTGTGTCTGTCTGTGTGTCTGCTGGGATCCCTTTTTCTCCAGAACAGGAAGACATTCGAGGCTGTAATTTATGTCACATACTAAAGTCTATCATCCCTTGACGGTGTAAAAGAAACAAGCTTCTAAGATAATCCAGTCAAAATATAAGGCCGTTTATGTCACCTGTTTTGATACTCACTCGTTACAACCTAAGCCGGCCGCGGTGGTCTAGCGGTTCTGGCGCTGCAGTCCGGAACCGCGGGACTGCTACGGTCGCAGGTTCGAATCCTGCCTCGGGCATGGGTGTGTGTGATGTCCTTAGGTTAGTTAGGTTTAAGTAGTTCTAAGTTCTAGGGGACTTATGACCTAAGATGTTGCGTCCCATAGTGCTCAGAGCCATTTGAACCATTTTTTTGTTACAACCTAAAGCGTACTTACCATTGCTCTAGATTCATGAAATCTGGCAAGAAAAAGATTTCACAGTACAAGTAAAGGAAAAAAAAACAGAAAATTGTTAATCTGTAATTATAAGAAACAAAAAAAAATTCTTTTGTCATTTGTTTCCCGACTTCAAAACTGAAATATTTTCAAAAGTCTTTGAATTGCCGGGACTGATATCTTGCCTGTATCACTGCAGACAACAGGCAAAAATCGTCGAGATTGTCGATTCTATATACATAATTAAATTCTTGCGGAACCCTCCGAGAAAGAGAGCTACTAACACCAGGCCATTATACCATTATATCCCTTAATTCATGTTTCACTTAAAATCACGCCATCTAGCGAGCGATGCTATGTTCCCTGTCATCTGTTTAACAGCTCATGTTTGCACAAACATTTTCCACTGTTAGCAGTGTTGGTGGCATCGTTTTTATATTCTGTGATTTCAGTATGTACAGATGAGTCATCAAACAGCAAACTACTTGTAAAAAGCAGCGGCAGAGCGCTTTCTATGCATCTTCCGTGGATAAATGTTCGCTTAAAAGCTTTTCATTGGTACCCAGACAGACGATTAATGGCGTGTTTAAGGCACGCCCATAGATATTACAGATTACAAAAGTTTGTCACACATGTGGCCGTCGTGGACGAGCCCTATAAGGATATGTTCATTCACACTCACTTAAAAGCTTTTCATTGGTACCCAGACAGACGATTATTGGTGTGTTTAAGGCACGCCCATAGATATTACAGATTACAAAAGTTTGTCACACATGTGGCGGTCGTGGACAAGCCCTATAAGGATATGTTCATTCACACTAAAAGTTCTTAACTATACATTCCATAATTCATTTTCTGGAGTAAATAATCATTCTTGCAGGTAATCATTTTTGTTGGTGCTCGCTAAACTTTTTCCGTCGCAGTTACATTGCGAAGGTTAACTGTTGGCGCGATATAATACAGTGAGATGCAAAATTAATTGCGTCTGCCTGGGAAACTTCCACGAGCATATTACAAATATTGTTACTTTGATTGCACTATTACACATTAGTGAGCTTTCAATTATATTGGATTTCTTTCTCCAGTGGGTGAATAATTTTTGTCCTGTGTGTTTGTATGTAACACTGAATACTTACCTGTATCGCCGCAGTGGCGGTATATTGGAAACACCATGACGTAGGAAAGATCGATTGCAGGCTTTTATACAATGTTTAAAAGTTGTTCCTCATGATGTGATCACCACCCCCTTGTCGTTTGTCGCTAAAACATTTTAAACAAAATAGAACATTGTATCAAAGATGGTGTAACAAAGTCTTGGCGACAAACGTCAACCATCTACGGCTGATATATCACGTCATGAGGACCAATTTTTGTTACAGACAAAAATGTTCTTCCTGGCAACGCTAGGCATCCTTTGGTATTTGCTGGCACTGGAACGACGAGATTTTACCAAACTAGTAGGGACTACTAATCAGGTATGCAGCATACTACCTACCCCAGTAAACTGCTAGGGTGATTTTCAGCAAGTAAACCAGAAGAATAAGTGTCCCTAAGCGGAGAAAGATATTTTAAAAGCGTATCAGGAACTTCAATAAATTGTGCCTGGCCTAGTGTGTTTAACGCAGAGCAGATGACTGGATCATAGGCAACATACATTGCATACGACCGCCGCAGGTTGCCAACGTCTGCGGCCTCTCAGGGGCATAATCTGTCTTAAACGACGCCTGCTGTCGCCGGGTTGCTTCGGCCAGCGTTGTGCTCCTAACAAAATTTGTTCCTCATGACGTGCTCTATCACTCCTAGATGGTCGACGTTTGTCGCAAAGACTTTGAAACACCCTGTATACCTAGCCACTTACCGCTACGCAACCGCGACTCATCAGGTCGTAAAATCTTTTTCTACTGCGCTGTGGATAAGGATGGCGTTGTTGGGGCTGCTGTAAGCGATGACCTATGTTTGTTCATTTGATCAGTGGCTGTTCGTCACCGGCGTAATGGACTTCTCAGTACCTCAGTTGCAACGGCAGTCCACTGAAATATAGTATCCCGTCGTGACTGGTACGTACAGTATGATTTATAGAGTTTGGTGACCCGTTTCAATTAGTTTCCACTTAGCCCTACTAATACGATGGTTGTATCTATTGTTTTGCTGACGTATTCACGTGCAGCTTCGTCATTGGCGCACTTTGCCACATCCAAACTCACTGACGGAATGCGATAATTTGTAGATCTCAACGATTACGTCCCGTTCGAGTTCACACCTATCGATTGACTAATTCTGAGAGGATTTACGTCTACGGCGATGTAAGCCAGCTTAAATATCTGCGATACACAAATGGAAGTTACGCGGAGTGAATTCAGTGCACCATCCAGAGGCATTTTGCCACTTCCTGTTCAAATGGCTCTGAGCACTATGGGACTCAACATCTGTGGTCATAAGTCCCCTAGAACTTAGAACTACTTAAACCTAACTAACCTAAGGACAGCACACAACACCCAGCCATCACGAGGCAGAGAAAATCCCTGACCCCGCCGGGAATCGAACCCGGGAACCCGGGCGTGGGAAGCGAGAACGCTACCGCACGACCACGAGATGCGGGCCACTTCCTGTTTACATCTCCTATCTACCTCTCTTTCCCACCGGACTTAGCAAAGATATATATTATATTCAGCTGCAGGTGAAACTTCAGTCGCCTTTTCTGTTATAGTTTCGTTACTCCGTGCCTATTTCTCCAGAAACGTTTCTTTTTTACTCGTTTTGCTCCTGGTATTTTGCCCTTATTATGCACATGTCGTCAAATATTGAAGGCATACCTTAATTGATTTCCTTCCTTTTTTTGCGAGTGAAAAAATATTTTGCACCTATTATAGCGGTGAAGATGGAACTGCACTATTCACCGAATTTAAATGCACTTCTATTCAAGTTGTTCCACTGCTTTCCTGCCTAAAGAACGGTGTAACATGTTTTAAGTTCCCAAATATATTTATTTTCAAGTCCAAGTTAGTGACTAAAGTATCAGTCTGAATAAACTATCTTATATGTCACCGTAACCGCCATCGTGAGGGCGACGGAGTTAACGGTACGTAATGTAGTAGGTGCGCCTTGTACGATGCCCTGTGGAACACAGAAGCTGAAGTGGTTGCCTACAGAAGCGGCGTAATATCAACTGGTATGAGATTCAACGCTATAGACGCTTTTACTGTTCGTGAGTCCATGTGCGTTTAAAATTAAAGTGTGTCTCAAATGAAATACGTTGCGTGAAAGTAAATTCACCTCAGAAAATATGTACAGTACTAAGAACAAACACCACGGATTTGGACTGATAAACAAAGTTTCTTCCGAGCCCTTCGCGTGCGGCTTAATCCACAGAGGATTAATTACGAAGTATAATGGAAAAACTGAGCAGAGATGAAAACGCTTGTAAAAAATCACACTAATGTAGAGCATAAAATAAAATACGAATAATGAAGGTACGTCGAAGACGTGTTGTTGCTGTTACTTCAGTGCTCCGTACAAGTGACGGAAATTCGCCGTCTGTGCCGTCTGTGTACAGTGATCAGAGCGAACAGAGGAATACTGGAAGTCTGAAGAATTCTATAAATAATGTTCTACATGAATAGCTCCAACATCCATTGCATGAGCCTTATGAGCCATGTCTCACACATGCCACCGCGGCGGAGTCTCCAACAGTCTAGAAAAAAGATGAAGATTTAATAGAAATCTAATAATCCAACTCGCATTTGTTTTAATAATCGATAATTTGAAATTATTCATCAATGCAGTGAAATGAATTAGCAACGTAAATTCTTTTAATTCTCTATTTAAACTTTATTATGTTTCCCATGGGCTCTTTAAAAGGCCCTGTGAATTTTTTAGCTCTACTATTATCTCATGCTTCGTAGTATTCTCTAAAATGTATTTCGTTATGCACTATAAATGACTGCATTTTCACGTAACAGACATCTTCATTCCCGTTGCTTCTGTGTCCAGGCACGGCTACGCACATGGACCACTTTTTAGTCAACGCAGATTTCTTCTAAGAAATGCATAGAGTCCGAATTTTCGAATTTCGTATGCCCAGCGATATATTGTTAGATGATGGAATGTATACCTCTAAACTGTTCGCTAGCCTTTGATAAAACATCACAATTTCAACAACAGGACAGATTATCGAGCGCCGGCCGCGGTGGTCTAGCGGTTCTAGGCGCTCAATCCGGAGCCGCACGACCGCTACGGTCGCAGGTTCGAATCCTGCCTCGGGCATGGATGTGTGTGATGTCCTTAGGTTAGTTGGTTTAAGTAGTTCTAAGTTCTAGGGGACTGATGACCTCAGAAGTTAAGTCCCATAGTGCTCAGTGCCAAACCCCACTTCATCGCTACCTGGGAGATGCTGTGTCGCAACTCTCGTGCGCTGATTAGATTAGATTAGATTTACTTTCATTCCAATTGATCCGTAGTGAGGAGGTCCTCCAGGATGTGGAACATGTCAGAAAAACAACAATACATGACAAATATTTAAACTAAAACAAATAAGCTAATGTACCATTCCACAGGTCCCAAGTGGAATGATCGTCATTTTTTAATGAACACTAAGAGTCATTTTACAAATACTATTGCACTGAATTTAAAATAAAAAAGTTTTATATTTATTTATAAGGTAAGAAACATGTAATACAACTACTGTAATACTTATTTACAATGAACACATTACTGCACTGAAATGGTGCAGAAGTTAGATTATACTTACACACACACACACACACACACACACACACACACACACACACACACACACAAATTTTCAGTGAACACATTACTGCACTGAAATTGTGCAGAAGTTATGTTGTACTTATATACAAATCAGTTGGTTTTCCTCAGAAATTCATCAATGGAGTAGAAGGAGTTGGCCACCAATAAATCCTTTAGGCTTCTCTTAAACTGAATTTCATTGGTTGTTAAGCTTTTTATGGCTGCTGGCAAGTTATTGAAAATGTGTGTTCCTGAATAATGCACACCTTTTTGTACAAGACTAAGTGACTTTAAATCCTTGTGAAGATGATTCTTATTTCTAGTATTCATTCCATGAATTGAGCTGTTGGTTTGAAAAAGTGATATATTTTTAATGACAAATTTCATTAAGGAATAAATATATTGGGAAGCTGTAGTTAGTATCCCTAGTTCCCTAAACAGGCTTCTGCAGGATGTTCTTGAGTTCACACCACATATAATTCTTACTGCACGTTTTTGTGCCCGGAAAACTTTAGCTTGGCTTGATGAATTACCCCAGAAAATAATCCCATATGACATTATGGAATGAAAGTAAGCATAGTATGCCAGCTTTTTCATTTTTATATCCCCTATGTCTGACAAAATTCGCATTGCAAACAGAGATTTGTTAAGACGCTTCAGCAGTTCTGTGGTGTGCTCCTCCCAGTTGAATTTATTATCAAGCTGTAATCCCAAGAATTTAACACCGTCCACTTCTTCTATCTTCTTGTCATCATATGTTAGACATATACTCTTGGGACACCCCTTACAAGTTCTGAACTGCATGTAGTGTGTTTTTTCAAAGTTTAGTGACAAAGAATTGGCTAGGAACCAGTGATTAATGTCTACAAATATTTTATTGGCTGATCTTTCTAAGACTACACTTGATTTGCTATTTATTGCAATGTTTGTATCATCAGCAAACAAAACAAACTTGGCATCTGGTAATGTTACTGATGAAAGGTCATTGATATACACAAGAAAAAGTAAGGGCCCCAAAATGGAACCTTGTGGGACCCCACATGTAATTAGTTCCCAGTTGGATGATGCCTGATAGCTTGATACATGTCTCTTTCCTAATAACACCCTTTGTTTCCTGCCAGAGATATAAGATTTGAACCATTTTGCAGCATTTCCTGTTACACTATAATATTCTAGTTTACTTAAAAGGATATTGTGATTTACACAGTCAAATGCCTTTGACAGATCACAAAATATACCAGTTGCCTGCAATTTTTTGTCTAATGAATTAAGTACATTTTCACTGTAAGTGTAGATAGCCTTCTCAATATCAGAACCTTTTAGAAATCCAAACTGTGACTTTGACAGTATGTTATTTGAGATAAGATGGTTATAAAGACGACTGTACATTACTTTTTCGAAAATTTTTGAGAATGCTGGCAACAGTGAAATTGGACGGAAATTTGATGCTATTTCTTTATCTCCCTTCTTAAACAGTGGCTTAACTTCAGCATATTTCAGCCATTCGGGAAATATTCCACTGATAAACGACTGGTTACACAGATAGCTTAATATGTTACTTAGCTCAGAATCACATTCTTTAATTAACTTTGTTGATATTTCATCATACCCACTAGATGTTTTTGATTTTAAAGATTTTATGATGGACATTATTTCTGTTGGGGTAGTGAGGGTCAAATTCATATTATGGAAGTTACTTGAAATGTCTGGTCTAAGGTAATCCATAGCAGCATCTACCAAACCTGACAACCCCATCTTTTCAGTAACAGTTATAAAATGTTTGTTAAAAAGTTCTGCAACACTATACACATCTGTCACCAATGCATCATTTACTCTTAATGCTATTTGTTCCTCTTCATGTCTGGTTCTACCGGTCTCCTCCTTCACTATATCCCATATTGTCTTTATTTTGTTATCTGATATGACTATCTTTTCCTTGTAATATATTTGCTTTGACATCCGTATTACAGTCTTTAATATTTTGCAGTATTTCTTATAATGTGCTATAGCATCAACATTGGAAATGTTTCGGATTGACAGATACAGTTTTCTTTTTGTTTTACAAGATACCCCTATTCCTCGAGTAATCCATGGCTTCTTTGTAGACTTTGCTCTAACCTTGGTAAGTTTTGGGGGAAAGCAGTGTTCAAATAAGGTAAGCACTTTATTAGCAAAAATGTTATATTTTTCATTCATGCCATGAGCACTGTAAACATCAGTCCAGTGAATGTCTCTGAGGAGTGTCCTAAAATAATCAATTTTTGGCTTACTGATTACCCTCTTGAGCTCAGATTTAACAGATTTTATATCCTGTTCAGTATTAACATTTAACAGAAGGAACTGCATGTCATGGTCTGAGAGGCCATTGACTATTGGTTTTGTAATATAATTTTGTTCATTTGACTTTTCTATAAAGATATTATCAATGGCTGTTTGTGAGCAAGTGGTTATCCTAGTGGGGAACTTTACTGTGGGAATTAAGTTGAATGATAGTGTTACTAACTCAAATAGGTTCTTATTGGGAGAGTCTTTAAGGAAATCTACATTGAAATCACCAGCAACCACTATTTATTTGTTTTTGGTTGTTAAATGGGCCAGTACAGCTTCAAGGTGGTTTACAAACAGATTAAAGTTACCTGCAGGTGCTCGATATACACTTAATATTATGAAAGATTTTTTGTGAAAATCTAATTCTGTTGCACATGCTTCCATATGCTGTTCTAGGCAAAATTTATGAATGTCTATGTTCTTAAATTTATGACAGTTCCTGATGAATGTGGCAACTCCTCCTTTCTCCATTTCTGATCTACAATAGTGAGATGCTAACCTAAACCCTGTAACACTTAAAAGTTCTATACCAGTGGTCACATGATGTTCAGAGAGGCAGATTATGTCAGCTGGGTTTGAAGACTCTAATTCATCTATGCAGATAGTTAATTCATTAATTTTATTTCTCAGTCCTCGAATATTTTGATGCAATAAAGATAGCGGACATTTCACATTGACTGATTTAAAATTGGATGGAGTTAAAATATCTGCTGACAGTTGAAAATTCTTAACCAATGGCTGTTTATGTTGATGTAATAAGCTGGAATTATGTTTTTTGATTTCTTTCTCAAACTGAAGGTTTGTCTCAGTTCTAACCTCTCTTAAAATTTGTTTTCTTTCTGTCCTCCCTACCCTAAAAAAGGGTCTTTTCTGAATCCTATAACCACTGGTATTTTACCACTCATGACAGTGCCTCCCCCCTTTAACTTTCCTGCTATTTCCCCAGCCAATTTACCCTTCCCCTTCCTGTTGAGGTGAAGGCCATGCCTAGTATAATCCCACCTACTGACAGAATCAACATGAACCACACCAATGTGTGACCCCGCACCCGACATGAGCAGCCGTTCCAGCTCCAAATTAACTCTCTTGACAGAAGAGTTCAAATGAGGTCGGTCATGGCGCCCAAGAACAGATACAAACTCAACACTGGTATGCCTCGATGCTGATGCAATCTTCGCCAGGTCACACTCTATGCTGTACCCAGGATCTCTGTCAATACTGTTACCTGCCCCACCCACTATAACCACGGTGTCTTCCTTAGTGAAATCTTTGCAAAGTGATCCTAAATCCTCTGTCACCTGCTCCAGACCAGCACTAGGTTTAAAAAAATTGGTGACCTGGTATTCTGATCCTAGTTCATCCTGCAAGAGTTGGCCAACACCTCTTCCATGGGAACTACCTAACAACAACACTTTCTTTCTCTTTACTGATTTCCCTACATTCTTACTTTTCAATTTGCTGCTGAAAGTTTGTTGTGCCCTGTCTACACCTGTAACTGCTTGAGGCTCACCAGCTTCTAACTGAAGCAACAGGTCAAATCTATTTTCCACATTCACCATAAAGCTGTCAGACAAAGTTCTAGGCCTGTTCCTCCTGTTGCCTGTTGCCACTTCCCACCTCTCTTTACCCTTCTCCCTCCTTAACCTGTCAAGATCTCCCCTGGCCTTGTCTAACTCAGCCTGAAGGGCAGCAATTTTCCCCTCCTGTTCCAGTATCTTCCTATCTCTACTACAAATCCTACAAAACCACTGATGAGTCTCATTTACTTCCCCTATTCCCACGCCACTACAGTCACCCACATGGAAAAAACTACAGCACCCATCACACCAAAGCCCCGACCTAACAATTCTACGGCAAGTCAAGCACTTTTCACTCATGATAAACGTAATAATTTATTAAGAATAAGTCAGTTAAATTACAGATAAACACGAAAATATGGTTACACAAATTTGGCCTATACGCAACTGTGTGTAAACAAAAACAAAAGTGCAAAGTTTCTGAAACAACAAGTTAAACTTTACGCTACTTTCCGGAAATGCTAGTTAAATAATGAAGAGGTACGCTAAGTTAAATTGCTGGAGAGAGCAAGGAACAACTAAACGAAATTCTATAGATTTGCTGCAGCAGAACGTAAACAGAAAATACGACTGTACGGTCTTTTCGCGTTTTCTGCTATATTACGTAATGAGAAATGAAACCTTTAATGGTACACTTAAACGGCACACTAATACACTTATTTACCACGTAATCAGTACTAATCTATGTGTTTTATAATCTAAAATAACTTATCTTTACGAGAACACCAAACCTCGCGCTAGTCGCTTGGCTGCAGGGCCATGTTCAAACCCACTTAAATCTTAATAACCTGTCATTGTAGCAGTAGTAACCGATCTAACATCTGCGCCAGACACTTGTTGTCTTATGTAGGCGTTGCCGACCGCAGCGCCCTATTCTGCCAGTTGACATATCTCTGTATTTGAATATGCATGCCTATACCAGTTTCTTTGGCGCTTCAGAGTATAAACAAACTTCTTACATTGATAAAATACGCGGCTTAACAGTGGGATGTCTGGTAACTAGCCAATAAGGCTCATCACATCAACAAATACAATCCTCTGAATGCATGGTTGCAATATCATACTTTAAAAACAGTAACAAAGATCGCCCCACGATGGCGGGTGGAAATAAAATTATCAAGTTAATGCACAAAGGAATTATAGTAATTTTTTTAGTTGTGATGCGGTGTTGCTCGTTAAAAGACAATTGCAGGTCAAGAACAGCAGTTCATCAAACAAATAATTACACTTCGCAACTGCACACGCTGTTTAAGGCCCAATGATAATGTCTACCGACCACGGCGAGACCAAAATAATTTCAAGTACTAAGCATTTGCAAAGAGAGTATAAACAGACAAAGGCAACCATGCAAACAAGTCTTAATATAGTTGAATGTGTATTAGTATTTACATGAAATGTGATTAAAACATAACAAATCCATCAGTATTCGTTTTGAGAGATCTTAAGCTTACATCCAAACACGCCTCCACAGGCAGGCGGGTTATCGAGCTTACAAATACAGTAAGCTTTACGGCGCAAAAGCTGACCAAAACACTAATTTGAACTTACACTAGAGGCCGTCTAGACGTTGTTGCTTAGATTTATTTAAGAGGGATTTAGAGGAAATCAGTTGCATTAAATGAATAGGGAGATCATAAATACAAATATTCCCTTGTCGGTGCCACAGACAATTGAAATCTAGAACACCAAATTAAGGTAAACGCTTAATCTGGGTGTGGGGAAGGGGGTTTTACAGGTAACCAAACAACGGCAACAGTCAGCCAAATATACAGAAGGAACGAGCCAAGCCCGGGGGCGAAACGGCAAACAAAGAAATCACAAGGCAGTTATTACACGGGCGACTAGTTCGAAAAACACCTAATGACGAGTATGGCGTTCTGACTAGAATTATCTGATACGCTGTCGTACCGAAATACGGATATGGCTGAAGAGGTTACTTTACAAATAGATTTGGTGAACTTAATAAAACCAACCAAAGCATAAAGTGAGGCCCCTTTCCGGGTTTACCTCTGGATTCAATAAATAAGGCATCAAATAATGGCTAATTGTACTGTAACACACCGGTGTAAGCTGAATTAAACACCATTGTAATCAAATACAAAAACACCAGTGTATAAGACAATTTTGATGAGCACTGTAAGCGTTAAACAGTATTCTAATAAAATACAAAACGTAAATGAATTAGACCAGTTTGGCAAACATTTAAAGCTTTCAACACTACTCAGAGCAAATAACCAATAAATTAAAGAAAGCTGAAGAGCATTGAATGATAACACTCAGGCAGGTAGCTTACTGTTACCTTAAACAGTTAGTGAATTAAATGCTATTGCAATAAAATACAAGACACCAATGAACTAAAGAAGGCAGGCGAATAATGAATAGATAATAAGCCATATAGGTAGCTTAGGGAAAGAAGTGACATAAAGTGCATGCTTGCATACACAAACAACTCAGCCATGCTGCTCAGTAACAAAGTTAAATTATAGTCTACGTTCGCCATACTACTGAGTAACAAAGTTAAATTATAATCTACGTTCGCCTCAAATCGCGAATATGTGTGCAGAAAGTTGGCTAACACGTTCCCCAACCAGCCTCGTTTCCTTCAACAGTAGAGTAGCTGTCAGTTAAACTCCAGCAGTATGATGGTACCAACAATACTCCACATGCTAGGGTGCCACCCTCCAGTAACGTTAGGCCCAACAGAGCACTCGCACGTCCTACGTAAAGCCGTACCTCCAACTGTCCACAGCGCTGTCAGTAAGTGGCACCATTCCTGCTTGCTGAGCACGCCTCTGTATAGCCACCCGCGGCTGCTAACACTCTCTCTCGGGGGCCAGCGTCTGGTATTCCAGCAACGGGGCAGAGACATAAGCAAGATAGGTATAATCGATTACTGGAAGCCAAGAACCCATCGTGCATGCAACGCACAATCCTCTCTCACCCCCCCCCCCCCCTTAAGCTGGGATCTGCATGGGCAGGATCGACAAGGTATGAAAGGATTCCCCAGCATCATGGTTCCCAGTGGCGACCTTCAGCTAGCTGATATGAGCCCTGGTTAATTTACCGGTGTAGAGGTCATGGATCAGAAAGCTTATTGGGAACTTGTTTTGAGACAACTAATACGGTCCCACAAACCGTGACAGCATCTTAGAAGTGACCCTTTGTCCCTCCTCGCTTTGCACCCAAAAGTTCATCAAGTAGACCCTGTCTCCTGACTGCAGCAAGGGCGGACTCCTGCCCTTTTCATACTTGGCAGCCTCCATCTGTTGTGCAAGCCTGACGTTATTTCTTTCAAATTCCCAATTCTTCCTAATAACCTTACGATCGTTATCTTCAGTAAGGATGTCACTAATTGACAACAGGTTGGAAAGTGGCGAGTTATCAGGGAACGCAAACGTAAGTTTGAAGGGAGTGGTCCTATGAATCTCAGGCATGGCCATGTTAAAGGGAAAATTAATCCAGCCAAATGACTCATTTCCTGTGCAACTGACCGGCCGCTGTGGTCGAGCGGTTCTAGGCGCTTCAGTCTTGAACCACTCGCCTGCTACGGTCGCAGGTTCGAATCCTGCCTCGGGCATGGATGTGTGTGATGTCCTTAGGTTAGTTAGGTTTAAGTAGTTCTAAGTCTAGGGGACTGATGACCTCAGATGGTAAGTCCCATAGTGCTTAGAGCCATTTGACCTGTGCAACTTCTCGTGGTAGATGATCAAGGCCAACTTAATATTGTGGTTCACACACGTCGCATAGATCCCTACCTAGAGGTCGCCAACCTGACTGGTGAGTTTACGAGAGTAAAATTCGCATTGGTTACTTAATGATGCAGTACTAGAAGCCAAACACATCTGTCGCAGTGTTAGTTTTATTATCAAACGATAAGTAAAAGTACAAGGCTCTATAAGAGCGGATTAGGAGACGAGTATGGCGGTGTTCCACCACAACGCGCTCCTGAGCATTGCGTGTTGTTTCCCATACACCGCATGTCAGTCCTAATAGCCATCTGGGCGTTCTCTTTGATGTTTCGACAGATGTTTTGGGTTTTGGTACTGCGGTTCGTAGATGACACCAGTCGAAAGAAATACTGTTCATTACGCGATTCATGTGATTACAGCGTCGATGGTTTTGTAAACCCTCGTCGACAGTTTTCTAAAGGCCTCGCAGCTACTGACTCGGAGGCCCAGTTGCCACTGTAGTTACGGTAGGCCGAGCTTGTGAGTTCACGAAAAGGCTTCTGGGTTAGTACACGGATAAGACAATTTCTTCCTGCCACTAGTTCACAGCTGTGCCCCAGAGTCAGGTAACAGGATAGGAGAACGAAGTTTCTACAACACTTCAACAAATTAGTAACAAAATCACACAAAGGAATTAGAAAGGTCTGCTTGCCTTTGTAATCTGTTGAATTATTAAGTCTGCAACACTTCATGTAATACACTGAAGCGCCAAGGAAACTGGTATAGTCATGCGTACTCAAAAACAGAGATGTGTAAACTGGCAGAATACGGCGCTGCTGTCGACAACGCCTATATAAGACAACAAGTGTCCAGCGCAGTCGTTAAATCGGTTACTGCAGCTACAATAGCAGGTTATCAAGATTTAAGTGAGTTTGAACGTGGTATTATAGTCCGCGCACGAGCGATGGGACACAGTATCTCCGAGGTAGTGATGAAGTGGGAATTTTCCCGTACGACCATGTTGCGTGGTCGGACGAGTCTCTTTTCAAATCGTATCGAGCGAATAGGCGTGTACGGGTATGGAGACAACCTCATGCATCCATGGACCCTGCATGTCAGCAGGGGACTGTTGATGCTAATGGGGCGTGGCGTGTGCAGTTTGAGTGATATGGGACCCTTGATGCGTCTAGATACGACTCTGACAGGTGACACGTACGTAAGCATCCTCTGCCTTACCACCTGCATCCATTCATGTCCATTGTGCAATCTGACGAACTTGGGCAATTCCAGGAGGACAATGCGACATTCCACACGTCGAGAATTGCTACATTGTGGCTCCAGGAACAATTTACAACAATTGCCTGTTCACTTCTAAGAGTTCATTAAACGAGGTACCATGTTTAAGTCAGCCCTGGACGATGATGTATCAACAAGAGGGCGAGAGCCGCTATACTGTCTTCCGAGTAGGTTTCTGTCCGTTGTCGTCCAGTCATTGGCGGACTGTACTTTGCCGGCAATTGGCCGAGTGGAAGTCGATATCATCATCCTCAGCGCCGCCCGTGGTGCTGGTGGAACTAGCTCAAATGGCGAGTCTCTATGGAACTGACACCAACTCGCATATTTGGGCCTGTGGTGCTTATGCCCTGGCTGTGTCTTGTTCGGATGACACAGCAGATGTAAAAGTTGGTTTGTTTTTCGTTAAAAGCAAAATGTTCCTTAAAGCGGGAATTTTAAGCCGACTAGACGCAATGTTAGTCACCTCCTTGAAATATCACATTTGTCGCCTTAGAGCGCTGTGTATGGAGCTGAACTGGTTCCATGTGAGTCTCCCATGCAGCGAAGTGGTGTGTACACATCAATCGCCTGTGTAGAATCAGCACCGTAAGATTGGTCAAGGTGTAGAAGTGACAGAATGGGAGAAACGATCTATCGTATTTGGACGTGCCCACGACAATACTGCAATTGAGGGTGTCAGATTTGTCGGTGTATCAGAGTGGATTATCAATCGTTTAGTACTCGCACCCATTTAACACAGCGTAAGAACAGCGGTCTTTAAAATATCCTAATCAACCGGGGTTGGAGACGAGAGGCACTTAATCTCAATAACAATCAGTTGCAAGCCAAATTGGAATCGGTGCTATTAGTGGACACAGATCCATCTTAAAGGCCCTTCCTCCCAGCGACACGTAACGCCGCACATTTTTCAATGGGCCAAATTGCACGGAAACTGGAAGGTAGTTGATTGGAGACGTACGATGTGATGCGACAAGTCGCATTTTTCCATTTTTTTAAATCACTTGAGGTGCTGAGTGCGCTGACGGCCTTGTGAGTTGTTTAATACGTAGCTCAGGTGGAGATGGTTATGAGATGTTTTGCAAGTGTTATTCGTATCATGACTTGGTGCAAACTATTCAGGTTGTTGCGAACATAAACCAAGATGTTTGTCTCAAAATTCACGCTGACGAAGTGTTGCTCTTATGTCTGTATCTTAATGATGAGTATGTCGTGGGCATTGTTATAAATCAAGATGTCAAGAGCCTTTTCTACAGAGCTGCACGCATACATTCCATGTTTGACAAACACGCAGGCCCCCTATGGCACCTCGATTCACCCACTAAATCATCCAATCTTTGTTCCGTATAAAATGTCTATGCGGAATACCGGGTGAAACTTAACAATCAAGGTGCGAGCAGTTCGGTAGCTCTACGGGACCTAATCATAAATGAGTGGCTTCAGCTGGATAAGATATGCCTGAAGAGACATGTGGACCAATTTCTTGGCCGTATTGAGGGCATTATTAAGTCTAGAGCTGGTGTAACACGTTATTACCGTGATATCTCCTGGAGGACTCAATTTCTGTTTTCTCTCCGGCGCGCCTATATATATATAGTATATATATATATATATATATATATATATATATATATATATATATATATATTTTTTTTTTTTTTTTTTTTTTTTTTTGTGCGCATATGATCGAATGGCCCAATACTAGGTTAGTATGAAATTTGGATAAAGTGCAGCATGCGTACCGCATTAACACAGAAGGGAAAACATGAATAACCAGTAGTCCTGCAGCGATTGAGTGCTGCTGCTGCTGTAGTAAAAATAGTACAGTTATAACTTCCAAAATTGCCGAAATGTTCCCATTTCGATTGCCCCACCTCGTGTGCCCGTTCTCGCCGTCCGGTCTGCTCTGGGCATCCAGCAGGGCTCAGTCGCTTTTGGAGTATTGATTCACTGCCCCTGTTGACATAGGCCTATTATTTGAGTCATCAGTCTTCAGACTGGACTGACGCGGCCCGCCACTAATTCCTTTCCCGTGCTGCCTTTTTCATGAGTGGCACCAGCAACTAACGTCTTCAATTATTTGCTGTATGCATCCCAATCTCTGTGTTCCTTTACAGTTTTCACCCTATACGGCTCCCTCTATTACCGTGGACGCCCTTTCCTGATGTCTTAACAGATGTCCTATCATCCTGTCACTTCTTGTCAGTGGTTTCCAAATATTCGTTTCCTCGCTGATTCTGCAGAGAACGTCCTCATTCCTTACCTCATCAGTCCACCTAATATTCAACATTACCCTGTAACACCACATCTCAAAAGATTTGATTCTCTTGCCTTATGATGTTGCCCATCACATTGGCAACTCAGAGGATTTCCTATAACGCCTCAGGTAGCTACAGATCTCGGACACTGACATTATGGTCAGTTTCGACGTGGTCTCCCTGTTCACCTGCGTATCCCTGAATGATTCACTTGAGCTGATTGGAGAAAAGTTCGACGGTGCTCTCCTGGACTTATTCAGACACATACTGACTTCGACGTACTTCGTATATGGGGGTCAATTCTACGAGCAAACAGGTGGTAATGGGCAGCCCCCTCTCACTGATGGTGGCCAATCTCTTCATAGAAAGATTTGAAGAGGACGCACTTGCATCGACCCCAGACCAACAGAAGTCCTTTTTCAGATACGTGGATGACACCTTTGTCATATGGCCCCACGGTAGGGAAAAGGTCGATGTTTTCTTGGCCCACCTAAACTCGCGCCACCCTAACATTAAATTCACCATGGAACTGGAGGAAGACAGACTACTCTCTTTCCTAGATATACTAGTTAAGAGGAAGGGAGATGGTACCTTCAGTCACGGTGTCTACCGCAAACCCACTCACACCGATTTGTACCTGCAGGCCAGCAGTTGACACCACTCAGCACAGAAAACCGATGTACTCAGAACACTGGTTCACCGGTCACGAACTCTGTCAGATGCGGATAATTTGGCGACGGAGATAAATCAACAACCTGCGGTCACGCGGGGTAGCCGTGCGGTCTTAGGCGTCTTGTCACGGTTCGCGCGGCTCCCCCCGTCGGAGGTTCGAGTCCTCCCTCGGGCATGGGTGTGTGTGTTGTTCTTACCGTAAGTTGGTTGAAGTTAGATTAAGTAGTGCGTAAGCCTAGGGACCGATGACCTCAGCAGTTTGGTCCCATAGTCCTTACCACAAATTTCCAATTTTTTCTTTACAATCTGTGTTCTACAAAAATGGATACTTTTCTCGAGATGTTCAAAAGGCACTGCGGCCTGTTTCGCCACCAGAGGTTCCTGAAGAGATACAAAAAAATGGCTCTGAGCACTATGGGACTCAACTGCTGAGGTCATTAGTCCCCTAGAACTTAGAACTCGTTAAACCTAACTAACCTAAGGACATCACAAACATCCATGCCCGAGGCAGGATTCGAACCTGCGACCGTAGCGGTCTTGCGGTTCCAGACTGCAGCGCCTTTAACCGCACGGCCACTTCGGCCGGCTGAAGAGATACAAGAAGAAACGAAAAAGGTTGCACATTTGCCACATGGTTGGCCGATAATTGCCAAAATCAGCAGAATTCTCTTCAAACATAACATTAAAAGCGTGTTGCATCCACCCACCATGATTAAGGCTGTGCTGGGAGTGTGAAGGATGACCAGCGTCTAGAGAAACCGGGCGTTTACCACGTACCACGTGAATGTGGGATGGCGTACATTGGCCAGCCGACAACGACCGTTGACATCAGGTGCAAAGAGCACCAAAGGCACACCAGACTGTGACAGGCGGCCGAGTCAGCGATTGCCAAGCATTGTTTACAACTCAACCATTCTATGAATTATAATGATGCCAAGATTTTGACACGAACATAGAGATATTTGGACAACGACATCAAAGAATCTATTGAAATGACACCGGTCTCCAGTGAGCTCGGATTGGAACCCAGCACCGATCTTCTTAAGACGCAACTTAGGCAACATCTAGACCACAAGGGACACATGTATAAAGATGGAATTAGGGATAACAGCCAATTACGTGTAACAAAGGACATACGTGAAATGGTACCTCAGACACAGATACAATATCTGAGGGCGTTCTTCCGAGTCTCGGGCGACAATTTGAACAGAATCGGCCTGAAAATGACACTGCAGCCGCTCCTGGGGGGACAAGAACTTCGGATGGAACGCCTAACACGGCACCCCACGGTAACAGAACACCTCAATTTACAGAACGACTCAAATGGTGACAATCTGAGGATAGAACGTCTAGCACAGCTTGGATGCCATTCAGAACTTAATTCAGCTAAATTGACAACGGATAATTGCCACAAAGTATGCGCACAGAGTTCGGAACAGCCGTGGCTAGAAGAAAATGCTACAGCCGTTGCTACTGGTCGGCGCACACCACGGACAGAGCGTCAGACGCGGCGCGGACCACAGAGGGAACGCCTAGCACAACAAGGCATAAATACTGAACTCGTTCCACACTGGAATCGGTACCGGACAGCATCTGAGGAAGACTGCGAGTCACGCAGTTGAAATATCGTGCAGGAAAGACGCGAATAACAGGCAGAAACCGATTAATCAACATGATAACGCCTCGCCGGGAAAGCCTGAAGAATTACATTAGAATACCTTCACTTCATCTACTTCCTGATCAGCAACTATGTTGATAAGTTTCTCCTTATTCTCATTTCTTCTACTTCTCATTACTTTTGTCTTTCTTCAATTTACTCTCAATCCATATTCTGTACTCATTAGATTGTTCAT
Organism: Schistocerca serialis cubense; assembly: GCF_023864345.2. Classification (NCBI taxonomy): domain Eukaryota; kingdom Metazoa; phylum Arthropoda; class Insecta; order Orthoptera; family Acrididae; genus Schistocerca; species Schistocerca serialis. Next base: position 328,154,922 of record NC_064642.1, read on the forward strand.
TTCATTCAATAGATCCTTTAATTCTTCTTCACTTTCTCTGAGGATAGCAATGTCATCAGCGAATCTTAGCACTGATATCCTTTCACCTTGAATCTTAATCCCGCTCTTGAACCTTTCTTTTATTTCAGTCATTGCTTCTTCGACGAACGGAATAAAGTGGTGTCACATTTGCCAACTTTTTAGTGCAGTGTCCCAGTGACTATTCAGTGTTGTTTGTCTTTCTCGCGTTGCGAACAGAAACCATGCTGTCGCTAAGTGTGAATTTTATGTCCTTTGCGAACAGAATCCAGACTGTCGCCGTGTTTTTTAATTGTCTCTTGTTTTCCCTGTCTGCTTCGTATGCATTTTTATTAGCGTCATCATCCCTGTGTTGTTGTTCTAAGTTCCACGATTTCTTTTCGCCTTGTTACTCTCTAAGTCTCCGATTTTATCGCCTGTTTTTTTATTATCCGTTCTCTTGATCGTTGTCACAAAATCTGTCGGCTGAAGAGCGGCATACTAAGCTGCTGCCAGCCCGCCCCCTTCGGGGGGAATTGAAATTCAATAAAGAAAAAAAAGAAAAAAAAACGGAATAAACAGGAAGGGGGAAGGACTTCATCCCTATTTTACACGCTTTTCCACCGGTGCGCTTCGTTCTTGTTCCCTCTTGATTCTTGTACACACTATACATTATCCGTGTTCTCCTAACGCTTGCCACTATTTTTCCCAGGGTTTCGAACGTCTTGAACCTCTTTACATTGTCGGGTCCTTTTCCAAGTCGGCCAATCCTATGAAATTGTCTTGATTTTTCTGCATAATGTATCATTAAACATGTCATCGCGCAATCCCAGTTTGGGATTGTATTACAGCGTGCGAAAATATACAACTTTAAAAGGTATTTTGTTTGCACCGAAAAAAAATGATGGTTTCCGTCGACGTATGTCGTCGCACGTATTTGTTTGGGTGCACTACGCCTGTACAATCCAAAAACCAAATTGCAAGTACCTTACAAAACATAAGAAAAGTGCACCAGAGAAGAACACTCCATATAAGACTTTAAAAGCTCAAGTGCGAAGACACAAACTTCTGCACACTGTCCGCCGGCCGGTGTGACCGAGTGGTTCTAGGCGCTTCAGTCTGGAACCGCGAGACCGCTACGGTCGCAGGTTCGAATCCTGCCTCGGGCATGGATGTGTGTGATGTCCTTAGGTTAGTTAGGTTTAAGTAGTTCTAAGTTCTAGGGGACTGATGACCTCCGATGTTAAGTCACATACTGCTCAGAGCCATTTGAACTATTTTTGTACTGTCTGTCCACATGCGAATGACTTGCAGGAGTGCGACTGCGGGCATTCGTTTCAGACCTCCGACTTTTCGGGGCGCAATATCCCCTATCAACTTTAAGAGAAGACCTGTAATCTAACCAGCTGGTGTTCCGCAGTGTGAACCCACAGGCTGCAGTGCCGTGAAATCGAGGATCAACAGCAGGACAGAAAGGGTATAGATACAAGAGAAAGGTTGGAAAGGTAAGATGACAAGAAGAACAACTTCCCTCCCACCAGACCTCACTAAACCTATAGGGATGGCGTCCATCTTCAGCCTATCCATAGTCTGGAACCTCGCGACCGCTACGGTCGCAGGTTCGAATCCTGCCTCGGGCATGGATGTGTGTGATGTCCTTAGGTTAGTTAGATTAGTTAGATTTAAGTAGTTTTAACTTCTAGGAGACTGACGACCTCAGAAGTTAAGTCCCATAGTGCTCAGAGCCATTGTTTCAGCCTCTTCATCATATTGCCCGCTACAAAGCCAGCTAGTAAGTCACTGTGAAAGTTACATCAATAATTCGGCGGATGTTTTTTTAAGCCGAGAACAGGCGCAGGATTTGGGTCTTAATGACTGCTACATATCAAAAATTTTTTGAAATAATACAATGTATTTCATTAAAATTGCAAAGTTGTGATGGTGCATGCAATATCAATTTAGTATAAAGTGTACGACATGTCTATATATGCTAGCGACTACCATCTCAGCGCAACCTCACAACGTATATAAGAAAAACGTTGTCTATTTCCTGTATATGACGAAACATCATTTAAAATCTGAATTTTATGTGTGACATAACTGTTTTATTTGTCATGTGAAAATGGGAAACGTGCAAATAGACAGCGTAGGAGTAGAATTTGTCGAGACTGAAATTTATCGTTCCACACCATTGATGCTCATGTTGGGCAGCATCGTACATCTGCCATGTGAATATAGAATCAATGGGTTGGGAAGGGTCATTATTTATGGCTTTTAAGCCATGCTGGATATCAGCTGCCTCAAGCGACTAGCACCTGATGGGATACACTCATCGTTCACCTTTGTGCCAAGCGAACTATGACTTACTTTACTTTACTTTACTTTTGCGTGTCCGGAAACTACAATTTGTTTGCCCAATATTGGGCAATCTCCAATGCTTCTTCTTTAGCCAGCCATAGATCGTCGAGGGTGCATCTGTGCGGGCAGGCTGGGCATTGTAGGAGATGTTCCATGTCCTGTCGAGTGGCGCAGTCGCATTTGTCGTCATTTTCGTCCAACAAACCCCCCATTTGATCAGGTTAGATTTCACAGGAGCCACCCCAGTTCTGATGCGGTTAAGCATTCTCCAGGTTTTCCAATCACCAGAAGCCAGAAACGCCGCTTGGTGGGTCCTCTCTTAGTGGATAGTAGATGGGGGGCTCATCTAAAGCGCAACTTAGGAAACGGCGCCTGGATTTGAGTCTGCTGGGGCCACACTCTAGGCCAAATATTGAGTGACGAGCATCAAAGGTTTGTTTTAGCTTCTCGGTATGTTCATGGGCTTTCCTACGTGAGTCAGGGTTTGTGAAACCTGCGGCCCTGTAAAGATTTTCTGTGGGGGTAGGTTTCATGCAGCTTGTCACTATCCTGCATGTTTCATTCAAGCTAATATCTACCTTTTTTGCGTGGGCAGATGTGCACCATACCGGGCAGGCATATTCGGCTGTTGAGAAGCACAAAGCATGGGCTGAAGTTCTGACCACGGTAGGTTTGACACCCCATTTGCTGTTGGACAGCTTTCTTATTAGGGAATTTCGTGCTTCTAATTTTTGCGTGTTTTTTCGCAATGATATTTGTATGTCAATGTTCTGTCCAGCACGACGCCAAGGTAGGTGGGAGTATCTGTGTGTTCTAGTAGTGTCCCATCCCAGGTAACATTGAGCCTGTACTTTGCCTGCCTCGAGTTCAGATGGAATGCACTCACTTGAGTTTTGGAGGGATTGGGTTTTAGAGAATTCTTTTGTAGTAGGTTGACATCACAGAAAGGGCGGTTTCTAGTTTCTCCTCGATGGCTTCAAATCTGTTGCCTTGAACTGTTATTGCCAGGTCGTCTGCATATACAAAAGTTTTGGTTTTGTCTGGAGTTGGTTGGTCATTTGTATATATGTTGAATAGGATTGGCGCCAATACGCTCCCTTGGGCGAGCCCATTTTTCTGATTCCGCCATCGACTCTTTTTCCCCTCAAGCACTACGAAGAACTGTCTATTTTGGAGCAGGGATTCGATTATCTTGACTAGGTGGTAGTCTTTCAGGGTCTCGTAGATTTTATGCAGTAGTGTCCGGTGATCTACTGTATCATAGGCGGAACTTAGGTCGACTAGTGCCAGCCCGGTGATTAGTTTATTCTCAAACCCATCCTCGATATGTTCCGTCAATGCTAGAATTTGACTGGTACAGGACTTTCCAGGTCTAAAACCTGCTTGGTGTGGAATTAGCTTCGAGTCAACGATCTTCTCTATTCTGTTGAGGATCAATCTTTCGTAGAGCTTAAACAGGTGGCAGAGAAGGGTTATGGGTCGATAGCTCTTCGGAGACTCTGGGTCCTTCCCAGGTTTAAGGAGAGCCACCACTTTTGACTTCCTCCACAGTTTCAGGTTTTGAAAGGTTTCACGGCACACGTTAAAAAGTCCAAGTATGCAGTCCCTGGCGCCAAGGCCGAAGTTTTTAATCTGTTCCTTGCAAATATCATCAAACCCAGCGGCTTTCCCATTCTTCATGGCATTTATGCCATTGTTCAACTCTCTCATGCTAAATGGTTTCTGGAAGTTGGTGTTTTCCGTTGGCAGTAGGCGTGTGATTTTAGTTTTCTGACGTTTGGAGTTGAACTTGCCGTTTAGAAGGAGTTGGTTGGCCACCCGGTTTGGAGTTACGTTGGCCGGGGCCTTGCTTAGCCTTGGGTCACCATCCAGTTTCTTAACCAGGTTCCAGGCTATTTTGCTACTGTGGGACATATCCATTCTTGCTATCCACTTCTCCTCGCGTGCCTCGCTGAGGGCTGACATTAAAGCTGTGCCACAGGTGATGGTTTCGTCGCTGAATGGGTCTTCCGCGAACAATACTTGATACTTCTCCAGGATGTCCTTTAAGGCATTTGAGAGCCCTGGGATATAGTGTTGTCTGCAACCCCTAGGAATATATTGTCTAGATACCTTTCGCAAAGTCTCAACAAAGATAAGATAATTATTTGGTGTTGGGGTCAGACTGGCTAATTCCTCATTCAGTGCTTGGGAATATTCTGACCACCTAGCCTTTTTCAAGTTGAATCTCCTACGGAAAGGTATTTTGGTTGTTTTGATTGTTGAGTAGACTTGGATTCCAATAGGTCGATGTTGTGTCTTTGGGATTGCATCATATACTCTTTTGCAGCAGGTGTCGTAGATGTTCCGGCTGACGAAGTAAATATCGGGATTGTAACCTCGCTTCCAAATTTTGCTGTTGAAGGAGCAGGGGAGCTTGGGGTCGTGGAAAAGTGAGAGGTTGTTTGCCTCAGCCAATTGTTCTAGCAGCTGACCATTGGCGTCTGTCTCGTCGTAGCCCCAGGTGGTGCTGTGGCTGTTAAAGTCGCCCACAACGAAGTGTGTCCTTTGGTTGTTGAAGCTTTCTAGCGTAGAAGTGTGTAAGTTCTGGCTGGGGGGTTTATATACGGAGCATATTTAAATGATCCACTCTCTATCGCTAACACTTCAATGTTGTTGGTGGTTGTCTTACTCGTGGAAGAGAGCAGCATCTCGGGTCTAGTAGATATTGCGCTCCCACACCTACTGCCAAGCGCATTCCTTTGATATTGGGTCTGTTTGCTGTTTCATCTCTATGCGTTTCCTGCAGGCACAGTACGTCCCACTTTTCTGATTGGCATAGTTGCGATATTACATCCTCCTTATTCTTGGTGATTCCCTCGACGTTCAGACTGACGATCGTCAGGGTTGGCCCTGAAGAGGACCTGTTTTTGTTTTTGGCTTTTGATTGCATTGGTTTCCGGTGGTGGAAGGTTTGGCCGTTGTCCGATTGGGCAACGTTTCCGGGGAGCGCCGGCATTTTACTTTCTTCTATGTAGCATGTAAGTAAAATGCACACGTGGAGGCACCTTCCTTGTTCCCCGAACTATGACAAAACGTGCTTTCAATCAGGAAATGTGGAAATCTGTGGAAAGGTCTTATGGGACGGGACTGTTGAGGTCATCGGTCCCTAAACCTACACACTACTTACTTTTTAAATTAACTTACTCTATGGACAATAGACACACCCATGCCCGAGGGAGGACTCGAACCTCCGACGGGGGGGAGCAGCATGGGCCGTGACAAGGCGCCTCAGACAGCGCGGCTACCACGCACTGCTTTCAATCAGTAAATGGGATTATTTCCGCCAAGAGCAGTATCCACTCGGACAGTGTGGTTACATATGGTACACAATGGACGACCAGGCGGCGCTGACGTTGCTGCTCCTAATAACTTTGGACCCAAGAGTAGCATCACTTCGTTATTTCCGATAAGTCTGCTATGAACATAACCGTATGAGAAGACTCCGTCTGCGTTTTCCACATATTCCTGTCTTCCTCGATTCTGCAGACAATCACCTCGTTCCTTATCTTCTTCGGCAATCTAATTTTCAGCATCCTTCTCTAGTACCATATCCCAAACGCTTCGAATCTCTTCCTTTCCAGTTACCGCACAGTTCATTATTCACACAATGCTGAGCCGTGGGAAAGCTTTTATTGACACCAGCCACTCCAGCGTAACGTCTTTCGCACGTTACCTGGTAACTGCGGCTCGGGCGTACTTGTAGGGGCAGCGATGTAGTGGGAGAGAAGGCTCGCAAAAATCACGGCGAGGAGATTGGCTGAGCCTCCGCTGCAGTATTGTGACTGCTGGGCGACATTTTGCTGACGGCTCCGTCTGGAAGTATCGAGGCGGAAATGCCGACTGTTCAAATGGCTCTGAGCACTATGCGACTTAACTTCTGAGGTCATCAGAAGCCTAGAACTTAGAACTAATTAAACCTAACTAGCCTAAGGACATCACACACATCCATGCCCGAGGCAGGATTCGAACCTGCGCCCGTAGCGGTCGCTCGGTTCCAGACTGTAGCGCCTAGAACGCACGGCCACTCAAACCGGCGTCGACTGTTAACGGGGCGGCCACGCTGTTGGAAAAGGCTGTTCGTTTACCGCTTGAGCATCGGCGAGTGCCGTGTTACATTCCGACTTCCTAAACACGCTGCTTCGCCTGGTGAACACGGAGCTTGTGGCGGTTTTAATTTCATGTAGGAACAAGATGGAAACTATGATGAGCATCTGCTTTGCAGCCACTGGGTGACGGAGAGGTAATTTTGGAAAGTTCCTGTGTTCTGCCGTAAGGTTTCGCCATCCTGTTTATCGAGACACGTGCTTTAATATTGTGTGGTTCCGACCTGTATAGGCGCACTGGTTATGCTCTGTTCTTGCAATAAGCAAGTATGTTACTTCTTGTTAAATTGTTATGAAGCTCTGACCACATTTGACAGTGGTTTGCCAGCAATATACATGCAGTAGGGTGGCCTGCGGTCATTGTTCGTATATAATCCATTTTATTTGTCTTTACATTGTGTATAAAACTGCATGAGGCCTGTGGCACTCACCGAAGTACTGCTCACATCTGTTATTGCTTGGCTTTCGACTTGTTCTTTGCACTTCGGCGTTAAATGGTATTTAATTTGATTCTTGTGGCCTCTCACGATGGTGGCCGTCTGATGGTAGCTCTTTGATGTATTCTTCATTTTTTGTTTCACTGTCGGAAGACTAAATATCTGATCTCATTTCTATTTTAATTCAAGTTCAATTCTTTGCGCTTGTTCAAGTAGTATTTAAAAGCTTCAAGACTATTGGTTTGTTGCTGGCAACCTCTAAACGTGGGCTTCGACATTGTAAGGAATTTAAAATATTTAAAAATAGCCCAGTGGATGGCCTTGTTTCCGAAAGGTTTCTGTTCAAGACCTACTTCCAAAGTTTTAATAGCTGATATCAGACGGAACTGTTCACCTGAGCCGGATGGTTCAATTCTGATCTCACTGGTGCCATCATTAGTTGCCAGATGCTGCTTTTGTTTAATTGTGCTTCTCTTGGTTGCCGATTAAGGCGAGCTACCAGTTGTAACTGTTTTAAAACAAAAATTATAAAAAATGTAGCAACCAGTCGCGGAACAGTAAAACTATAATTTTTTTTAGATTTGATTCACGGATCCAGTTATATGGCTCCTTCCGTGTATACCGATTTTACGACTATGACGAGTGGGGCCTGAAGATGGCATCAATGTAATGCCGAAACTGGTAGCACATAGAAGTTCATGAAATAAAATAAATTTCTACAATACATACGGCTGTTGGTAAATTATTGCATCAAAATAATAATAATAATAATAATAATTTGCAGAAAGCAGAAATGTGGAAGGAATATATAGAGGGTCTATACAAGGGCGGTGTGCTTGAGGACAATATTATGCAAACGGAAGGGGATGTAGATGAAGATGAAATGGGAGATATTACACTGCGTGAAGAGTTTGACAGAGCATTGAAAGATCTGAGTCGAAACAAGGCCCCGGGAGTAGACAACATTCCATTAGAACTACTGACAGCCTTGGAAGAGCCAGTCCTGACAAAACTCTACCATCTGGTGAGCAAGATGTATGAGACAGGCGAAATGCCCTCAGACTTCAAGAAGAATATAATAATTCCAATCCCAAAGAAAGCAGATGTTGATAGATGTGAAAATTACCGAACTATCAGTTTAATAAGTCACAGCTGCAAAATACTAACGGGAATTCTTTACAGGCGAACGGAAAAACTGGTAGAAGACGACCTCGGGGAACATCAATTTGGATTCCGTAGAAATATTAGAACACGTGAGGCAATACTGACCCTACGACTTATCTTAGAAGCTAGATTAAGGAAAGGCAAACTTACGTTTCTAGCATTTGTAGATTTAGAGAAAGCTTTTGACAGTGTTGACTGGAATACTCTCTATCAAATTCTAAAGGTGGCAGGGGTAAAATACAGGGAGCGAAAGGCTATTTACAATTTGTACATAAACCAGATGTCATCTATAAGAGTTGAGGGGCATGAAAGGGAAGCATTGGTTGGGAAGGGAGTGAGACAGGGTTGTAGCCTCTCCCCGCTGTTATTCAATCTGTATATTGAGCAAGCAGTAAAGGAAACAAAAGAAAAATTCGGAGTAGGAATTAAAATCCAGCGAGAAGAAATAAAAACTTTGAAGTTCGCCGATGACATTGTAATTCTGTCAAGACAGCAACGGACTTGGAAGAGCAGTTGAACGGAATGGACAGTGTCTTGAAAGGAGTATATAAGATGAACATCAACAAAAGCAAAACGAGGATAATGGAATGAAGTCGAATTAAGTGGGGTGATGCTGAGTGAATTAGATTAGGAAATGAGACAATTAAAATAGTAAAGGAGTTTTGCTATTTGGGGAGCAAAACAACTGCTGATGGTCGAAGTAGAGAGGATATAAAATGTAGACTGGCAATGGGAAGGAAAGCATTTCTGAAAAAGAGAAATTTGTTAACATCTAGTATAGATTTAAGTGTCAGGAAGTCGTTTTTGAAAGTATTTGTATGGAGTGTAGCCATGTATGGATGTGAAACGTGGACGATATATAGTTTGGACAGGAAGAGAATAGAAGCTTTCGAAATGTGGTGCTACAGAAGAATGCTGAAGACTAGATGGGTAGATCACATAACTAATGAGGAGGTATTTAATAGAATTGGGGAGAAGTTTGTGGCACAACTTGACTAGAAGAAGGGATCGGTTGGTACAACATGTTCTGAGGCATCAAAAGATCACCAATTTAGTATTGGAGGGCAGCGTGGGGGGGTAAAAATCGTAGAGGGAGACCAAGAGATGAATACACTAAGCATATTCAGAAGGATGTAGGTTGCAGTAGGTACTGGGAGATGAAGAAGCTTGCACAGGATAGAGTAGCGTGGAGAGCTGCATCATAACAGTCTCAGGACTAAAGACCACAGCAACAACAACTACTACTACTACATTTTGGGTCCCAAAGGTGTATAAGCAGGCTGTCAATGCGATAAACACGTCTACGCATTTACTGTTGAAACATGTGGGGCACAAATTATTCCGTCTGTTTGGTCACACATAGACTTATGTTAAGAATTCCACCCGTTTCACCCAGTTCAGACAATAATAGCAAGCAGTTGGTATGGATTTAATAGTCAGCTAAGAGTAGCTCAAGCAATTAAAAACCTACAGGAGCAAATACCAATAGAAATCTGCAGCTTCTTGCAATTTCTGTAAGCTAACAGACGGAGTGGCTATGGGCCCCCACCTTCCGTCTGTAGCAGCTGACTTAATCATGGAAGCATTCAAACAGACACCATGCTGCTGTGCCCGCGTTGTTGGCTGAGCTACGTGGACGACATTTTCGGCAGATGGCCACTTAGGAAAGAAAAACTACGCGGATTTCGCTAGAATCCCAACAGCGTATGTACGAAACATACACTTCACGCTGAAACCAGAAAATAACGGAGCAGTTCCTTTTCTGGAAGTAGCAATGCACAGAATATCTAGCGACAAACTTGGACATTAAGTTTAAGGAGACTGACAAAAATCTGCATGCGGAGTCACACAATTATCCAGAAAAAAAGAACCTCTGCTGTGTGTGCTGCAGCCCAAACTCACTTGATCTGCAGCGCTGACAAACTCCAGCAAAAAAAAAAAAAAAAAAAAAAAAAAAAAAAAAAAAAAAAAAAAAAAAAAAAAAAATTGATATAGCACCAAAAACATGCAGTGAGCTATGAGATACAGTGAAGATAAAACAGACAAAGGAACAGAAGTACCTCTTCCTGTTGCTCAGTTACCGCATGTGAGAGGCGACAGCTACTGCACTGCACATAAATAAACGAATATTCCACAGCGGCTGTACGGTCCGACATCTGTTGAAGCTCTCGGACGACTCCGTAGATGCTCTCGAGACTGCAGGCGTGTGCTAACTTCGGTATGAACGCTGCGAAGTCTAGGTTGGTGAAATTGGAAAACAGATTAGCACTCACATGTCGGTGCGGGAACGCTGTGTGCAACTAGGACAACACAGGACGTCAGCTATAGCTGGACACTACCAGGACAGTGGCTGATCTATTAAGCTTCAAGAAATGCGTGTGGCTTACTGGGCAGCCGTGGATACAGCGGTGAGAAATAAAGAGACGCTGTCGAAATATTTAAGCGCCCTAAGAGCACGAACAGGAATGATAGATAGAAGTTACCGACCTCGTCGCTCCCAGTGATCCCAAGCCAACTGGCTGCGTTTGTTCGATAGCTAGCAGCTCCACATTACCGAGGTTCAACAATATAAATAAGCGGTCACAAGACAACTGCCGTTCGATGTCATTCTCTCATTGCTTGAATATACTAACCCATGGTACAAGTTGCCAATTCACTGCGTATCAACAAGCTGACAGAGTAGTATAGGCAATACTCTACCTTGCAAGGATCTCTCCATAATAACATTTACTTGGAAACGCCCAATGGCATCCCATAACGTACCATTGGTAACCACCTGACGGTAAATACAAGACAGAACCGGTGGAAGACCATCATCAGAATCCAGCAGTTAGTCGCCCTGAAGAGGACCACTGCAAAGACTGCCGAAACGTCGGTATGTTCATTGATTTCGTGCTTTATAATGATGCTGCCTAATGCCCAAAATTATTTGGTCCAAAATGACACTGGTCTTGAATTCCTATGAATGAATATCCTCTGGAATAGTTGTAAAAGATGAAAGAGTTCATTGATCAACGTGATTCAATTTCTTAGAGCCGTCAGGGCTGTGACTGAATTTAACGCTTGTCTGTTATTTACTCATGACAATACGATCATTGAAGTCAAAATCTTCTGGGTTATTAGGCCGCGTCATATTTCTACTAAAATGATTGATGTTTCGACCCCTCTGCTGGGATCTTCCTCAGGATCTTACGTGACAATGGCCACGAATGTCTGCAGAATTACATAATACGATCATTAAATGTGGATCTTAACAAATGGAAGTCCCGTTAATTCATTCTTATGGAATGTTCGAACTGTCGGGTCCGTACATTTATTTGAACACACTCACACTGATTCGCTGACTTCTGGTAAAGGGAAACCTCTGTACGGAGTAGACGCACTGTGTCTCCAATTATATGACCTCGGATGCAGAGCGTGACGTCTCACAGAATACATGAAGTGGTATATGGGAGACTTTGACCTCACTGCGTTGTTCGGTCAGATAATGTTTAACAGGATACAGGCACAGTAACGGATATTCATGACAATGAATCTGTTTACTGTAACGTATGAATGTACCCTCTGTCTCTTTCAAATTCACCAATACTTCTTCAAGTGAGTTACATTTATTTCTTGGTGTAGTCACTTCAGATATCTTTCGGGGAAGTCCATTATATTAACCTATACCATCGGTGTATATTGATGCTTTGAGCCCACTCTACGCCAAACAGTTCAGAAGTCATAAGATCTGAAACCTATAACTAAAGTAAATTTAAGGAATATGTACGAATTTATGTAATTTTGAAAGACAAATCCACGTTTATTGTAAATTTGAAGCATTCTCAGTCTAGGTCTCACATTGTTTTATAAAAACAGATTACCGATTTGTGTTTTGTAGTGATCATAAGACCCATATGAAGGAAACCAATACAGTTTCATAATTTGTGAAACACGAGCTTTGCTTTAACTTATTGCATACACACGGAAAATAAATAAGTTAAATATCTTAGAAAGTTCAATAACACACAGAACACATCTTGTTAATCACTTCAGTTTACGACTACACGACCTGTGTGTCGCTGCTGTTTTTAACGAGTTCAGCTTACTTTTTTTCCGTGTGTATGTAATAGGTTCATGCTCAAGTGCCACAAATTCTGAAATGTATTTGTTTTTATGTCTCTCCTGTAAATCTGATTACTACTGTAAAGCCTAAATAGTGACCTGTTTAGCCCTTTCATGGTTAATTTTTTTTCATATACTTGAAAACTAGAAAGGTCAAAAATTGTTTTCCTTTGTGATAAATAATACACCTTCACTATAAAAAAAACTCAAGGTGACCAGTTTTGAAAATCAGTGAAGTGGGACACCTGGAGCCCTCGAACCTAAGTAGATCCATGTTTTCATGTGAATCTAGGACATTCAGAGCTAAATTTTTGATTTTAGAATGATTTTCTCTGGAGAGCAATTACGTAAAAAAGCCAACACATCAGTACCAAAAGACATTTATTCTCCTGGCAATGAAAACCATGAAATATTGGACCCAAGTATTCACATAACATGTGAGGATGGCTTTGACATACCACACACCAATGTTTTCTACATTCTCTGATGTTATCTGGAAAATATTCGCTTAACTACACGCAAATTATGCACAAAGCAGCAGAATTACTGATGCGTATTGTAATGTTTCGAAACAATGTCAATGATGTATAAGAAAATACAATTACTTATTTCAATCATTCTTGGAATGAAGAAGATGGTGATTTGATCTGTTGTTCGTGAAACACATGCACCGTGCCACCTATAAACACACGTCGTCTCATTTGATCGCTCACAGCCTTCGATCATCCATCACGTGGTCCATAGTATTTTGCTCCAAGATCCGAAAGCACCTGTTAGCATTAGGCACATATGAGATTTAGACGTCCCAGCGCACAAAACTGCGTATTACTTTAGTAGGATATGTGTGTCCACATCAACCACGAAACGGTTAAATAAAACTTGTCTTAGACTCCTATTTCTTAGATATCTCGGTTATCAGCCTCCTCCTAAAGTCTATGTGACCTGCCTCTATAGCGGTACAGGGAAGTGGTAAGGCTTGGTTGAGCCATGAATGAATATAAACTTTAACATTCTGTTTAACAGCATACACGTATTTTCAGTTTGCAATAAATCAAAAACCTTCGTTAGAAATAACTTTATATCACCCACCGGAGACGCAACTGAAAACAAATATTTGGTAAGAGATCAAGGCTTGCTCAACCAAGGCTGAATGCGAAAGTGATTACAACAACAATTTAAAACTAAGGTGATACAACAAGCCCCGGAAGACCAAAGAGAGAATAACCATAATATTAAAAATGAGACAATTTGCTCTGGGCAAAGCCAGGGAATAACAACAATTCAGAAATAATATACGCCGAGTAACGGCTTACGCTACGGATGTCTGCTCTTTCCCGTAAATACGGCAAACTTAACAACTTGCTCTGCACCATGTATAGCGATATTGCAAAGCACACGCACCCAGCCCAAAGTGCTGCCCTAGTTCGTGCTCTCCATGAGCAGCATGGAACAGACTGCTGGACACGAAAACACTGAACGTCCCGTATTTCCACCCTTTGGGAACGTACCCTCGTGCTGTCTGCCGCCAAAGTGCTAACGGCTACCCAGATGCCTCCTCAGCTTCACCCGATTCAGCTGATCCACAACATTCCGTCTTGCAGTCAAGTCGACCTTCTTCGTTGTCCCCGAGCGGAACTGGCTCTCCGCTGTTGCCAGTACTGAAGTAGCCTTTGTCACCAATGAGTGTGACATCCGCCGACAGCACATCCTCCTCCCCACAAACCCAAAGGCGTCGGCTGGAGGAAGCAGGCTGAGATCTAGCACAAGCCTATTGATAATCATGTACTGACGCCATACAGTAGACAGCAGGATATAAAATACAGGAGCAACAAGTTGAAACAGCCTGTAACATTAAGTATAGTAAAAAAGAATATTCCAAGTAAGGGATCACTAAAGTACCGGGTGATCAAAAAGTCAGTATAAATTTGAAAACTGAATAAATCACGGAATAATGTAGATGGAGAGGTACAAATTGACACACATGCTTGGAATGACATGGGGTTTTGTAAGCACCAAAAAAATACAAAAGTTCAAAAATGTCCGACAGATGGCGCTTCATCTGATCGGAATAGCAATAATTAGCATAACAAAGTAAGACAAAGCAAAGATGATGTTCTTTACAGGAAATGCTCAATATGTCCACCATCATTCTTCAACAATAGCTGTAGTCGAGGAACAATGTTGTGAACAGCACTGTAAAGCATGTCCGGAGTTATGGTGAGGCATTGGTGTCGGATGTTGTCTTTCAGCATCCCTAGAGATGTCGGTCGATCACGATACACTTGCGACTTCAGGTAACCCCAAAGCCAATAATCGCACGGACTGAGATCTGGGAACCTGGGAGGCCAAGCATGACAAAAGTGGCGGCTGAGCACACGATCATCACCAAACGACGCGCATCTGTCGAACATTTTGTGAACTTTGTTTTTTTTTTGTCCTAATAAAACCCCATGTCATTTCAAGCATGTGTGTCAATTTTTACCTGTCTATCTACATTATTCCGTAGTTTATTAAGTTTTCAAATTTATACTGACTTTTTGATCACCCGGTACATGAAAGGTAGCAGAAGCTTTCCCAGAAACTTAACTGCCCCTTTGCTTACAGCACCATTTTTAATAAATACCTGATCACCTGGCTTCACTTGGCTTCTGTGATGTGGGCCGTCCCTCACATTGTAACGTAGAGCAATTTTTTAATGACTCATCTTCAAATTGCTCCTTGCTCGTTTCCCTGTCTCCCAGCACCGCTCAATCTTTCCTGGTACTAAATTATTCAGGGGCCACAGCTTGGTGAGGGGCGAGGTGGTCTTAAATGAAAAAAAAGCACTTTCGCCGGGATTTCTTTGTGCGCTTTATGAAGAGTAATGCCGATGCGTAACTCGGCCAAGAAAGAGAATTAATCACTTAGTATGATCGTCATGGTGGAAGGCAGTGAGCGCTGCACCTAAGTTGGAACTCATGTTCTCCGCAAATGAGGGATTAGGGTAATAAGAGGTTGTTGCGGTATGAACTGTACCCATCTGAAAACAAAATTTCCTAAAGGCAATCGATATGAAGGCTGCGGCATTATCGGACACTAAGGTTCTGCACGTTCCAGAGCTACCGAAAATTCCATGCAGACACTTGCTAGTCGTCGAAGCAGTTACGTTCCTAGTAGGTATTACCGAACGACAAAGTGTCCACGCAGACTAGCACAAATCAGTTCCCCCCCCCCCCCCCCCCCCCCCCGCCCTACACCATGGAAACCGACCAACATAATCAATATACATTTCCTGCCTCGGCGCTTGTGTGAAATCGGAGACCAGCCATCCATGGCGCGTGTTCATGTGGGTGTACTTAGACAATAAGTCTTATATGACTACAACATCCTCTGAATTTTCTTGTCCATACCTTTCCAAATAAAGTTTTCGCGAATCTTCATCTTTGTCTTATATTTGCCCAAGTGGTTACCTTTGGATGTTTCATGACAATATTTGAATAGATACTGGACCAGTGCAAACGGTAATACCGTCTTATCCCTCCGACATCCCTGTGCCAGGAAACATTAATTTTTTTCCCTTAGAACATATGGCCTCACTATTTCACCCCGTTTTAACAACTCTTTAATTGGACGCATCTTCGGATCCGCATCTTGTTATTCCACAACATTCTTGAAAAGGAAGGGAAGCCCGATCAAAATAGGGCACACTACCTCGCATAATTCAGTGTTAATGAGCTAAACTTGTTCCTCTTCTTCCATTTTCCCCTCGTTCTCCAAACCAAACACGTGGCTACGACTGTTAGCCACTACATTCTCTGTTCCACAGATATATTTAACCTTAAAATGAAACACTGAGATTTTAACCACACATCTGGCTATCCGTTCCGTCTGTCTTGGTCTCGTGAGGACCCAACTGAGGACTTGTTGTCGGTTTACAGTAGGAACATACATCTTTAGCTTTTCTAATGTGAGTAACACTGTCAAAGCATCGATTTCATATACAGAGTACTTCATCTCCATCTGCATGGCTTTCTTCCAGCATCTCCTCTACGTTGATCCGGACTTTTTCTGGCTGGCAGAACAGATTCCTTTATGGCATTAGCTTGGGAAACCAATTTCTCCAGCTACATAAAAATCCCTGAGCGACTATTAAACACTGTTCATGTCCTATTTCCCAGGCACATTCGCTCTAATACGTTGTTAACAATTTCCTCGTCAGACAAGGTAAGAGATAAATCGATCATCTTCTTTAATTCTATTAACATAGATTGCATTCCAAAATACAGTTCTACCACTAATTCATGTTGAGCTCTGTTTGACAGATGTTATCACAAGTTAGGTCGCGGAAGTGCGAGAAAACGCAATCGTTTTTTTTTTTTCCATTGCCTCCTGTAGCACATATTCTAAATGGCCAAAAGAGGTTAACACAAACCCCTTTCCCATATCCTGCCGTTCGAGGGGAAATGTGTGTTCAGTATCTTTATTGCAACTAACTGACAAGACAAGTTTCACACAACAATCGTACCAAAGGGGATAGATAGTTTAGTTAATATTTCCGACATATCCTCAAGCAAACCAAAAACCTCTGCCTTCACAACATTCTAGCTGATTCCCAGCAGAGTTTTCATTGTCCGTAGCGCAATCTGTTACCTTTTTCAAAATTACCTGCACACGCTCTTGTAATCCCTTCACTTGATTCTGTACCAAGGTTTCCTAAATTCTTCTGTCCCCTTGACGCAACACTAATTTCTGAGTGTTCATATAATGCAAGACTCTCGCATGAACTGTAACGATCTGTGAATGCAGTTTATCTCTCGTGTTGAATTTCCATTTCAATTGCATGCATCCTTCCATAAGTCAGTCAGCACAGTCGCGTCCCTTCTGGCCATACTGAAACAGAAATCACAACAGTAGTATTTTTCAAAATGTGGTAGGGCCTAAAAATATTACAATAGCAAACAGTTTCAAAAATTTATTTTTAACAGCTCACCACACCCCAATCTGACATTTCTACTATTATATAGTGGTACAGGGACATGGTAACGCTGGTTTGATCCGTGCTTAAAGATAAAGTTTAACGTTTTATTTAACAACATGCTCGAATATTCTATTTACAATAAATTCAAAACCTTCATTAAAAATACTTTAAATCACCCACCAGAGTGGCTAATAAGACTTGCTCAATCAAGGCAGAACGCAAGAAATGAACCAGACTGCTAAATAAAATCCCACTTTACAAGACACACAAAATACATATGCAAGTTGCTCTAGTCAATAGTGTCCACAGGAGTTGTCAAATTAAAATAATGCCAAGAAATCAGAGTTATCACTTAGTCTAATTTACCCCAAAACACTTTTATTACCCAGAAGCACAAGCGTCACTAATATTACACATACAGTTTGGTTCACTGCTATATGGGGAGTCAAAAATAGTCTCAACCTTTATACTCAGCAGGAGGTGTGATACACATAGTGGCGGTTTGTGACATTTGCGCTTGCACTTTCCTGTAAATACAACACCAACCCTGTAACAGCCAGACTCAACAACAATTTACTCTGCACCCTGAAAATCGATACTGCAAAGCACACACACCCAGCTCATGGCGCTGTCCTAGTTCGTGCTCTCCAGGAATACCACGGAACACACTGCTGGACACGAAAACACCACTGAACGTCCCGTACTTACATCCTTCGAGAACACACCCGCGAGTCATCCGCTACCACCGTGCCAACGGATACCCAGACGCTTCTTCAACTCCGTCCTGTTCGGCTGCTCCACAACATTCCTCTTACATTAACACCCCGCCTTCCTAGTTGCCTCCGAACGGTAGCGCCGTTACTCCTTTGTCGATATCAGCGCCCTCTCGTGACATTTTAAATCTCCGCGGACGTGTGACGTCTCGTGCCGGCTCAGTTTCATGACCTTCTCTGTAGCATGTTTAGAAGTAGCTTTTGTCAATATTGACTGGAATGGAATCTTTGAAATTAATTTCGATACAATGCAAAGAACAAAATGTTATCAATAACTTATACATAAAGCAGACAGCCGTCATATTCGAAGTACGCGGAGAGATGATATTTGAGAAAGGAGTGAGTCAGTGGGGATGCCAACCGGGACTCGATTCACACCCTCCAATCTCCTGATGACATCTCTCGCACTGCTACCCTCCTGCACCAGACCTTGTCTGACGCCGTCGCCACCCATATCTCCACCAAAGCCATCCACACTCACCGCCCAGCCCTGCCACCACAGGCCGTCCTTCTCCTTCGAGAATCCCGCACTCGTGACCGGGACACACTTACCCGCCACTGGCAATTACAACGACACATCCGCAACCTGCTTACTGCGAAGAAACGCCGCGCCTGGCGCCAAACATGTACACAACTCAACACTATGCTCCCAATAAACTCTTCCAAGTATTGGTCTGCTTTCCACCGCCTTACTGGGAACCGCCCCACGCCCCAGTACCATCTCCTCCTTGATGACCGTCCCTTTCCCGACAACTTCAGTAAGGCCAACCACTTTGCCTCTCACATAT
Source organism: Schistocerca serialis cubense (assembly GCF_023864345.2). NCBI lineage: Eukaryota > Metazoa > Arthropoda > Insecta > Orthoptera > Acrididae > Schistocerca > Schistocerca serialis. The sequence goes on from NC_064642.1 coordinate 328,173,645, forward strand.
CCAATGTTTTTTCTATCCCAGATGATCCCCAATTTGAATATTCCCTCTTCCATGACGTCATCGACCGTACGAATACCGCTGTTCCTCCCCTTGCTCCTAGCTTCCAGTACTTAGGCCACACACCACCATCTGAACTTAACACTCCCACCACTACACTGGACATCAGCCTCACACTCCGCACTAAATGCAACACTGCTCCCGGCCACGACCGCGTTACCTACCGCCATTTCAAACATTGCCCTCCCTCCTTCCTTGCAGTCCTTGTCACCCTCCACAACGTCATCCTTACCACCGGCTTCTACCCCAACCTATGGAAAACCTCCCATATCCTGATGTTCTCCAAACCCAACAAGCCTCCATCTGATGCCTCTTTCTATCGTCCTCCCTCCAGCTTAACTCACGTCGCTCCACCATTTTTGTCTCCCTCGACCTCAAAAAGGCATCCCGGTCTCCTGTTTAAACTCCAAACCTACGCCCTTCCTGTCAACTACATCTGTTTGATGGCCTCCTTCCTCTCCCACCGCCCCTCCTACATTACCATCCAAATGTCAATTCCCACACCTTCAACCCCTCTGCACTCTGCAGGTGTGCCCCAGGTCTCTGTCCTCTCCCCTCTCCTCTATCTCCTGAACATGGCAGATATGCCACAACCCCCCCCCCTCCAGTACACCTCTTGCAGCATGCCGCTGACATGGCATTCCTTGCCCTCGCTCCTACTCTCCAACGGTCCCAACGCCTTCTCCAGAATCACCTTGACCTTTTTGCTGCATGGTGTAACCAGTGGCTCCTGAAAATCAATCCTTCCAAGACCCAGGCAATCATCATAGGTCATACCACTTGCTCCTTCCGGCTCCTGGATTTCTCCCTTACCATCTGCACCTGTCCTGTCCATCTCTCCCCCACCCTCACCTACCTTGGCCTCACCATTGACTGTCACCTCACCTGGATCCCTCATCTCCACTCCATCCAATCCACAGTCCACAACCGCCTCTGACTCCTCAAACTCCTCTCTGGCCGGACATGGGGGTTGCATCCCTCTGCCACTCTCCACACCTACAAATCCTTACTCCATCCCATCCTCTGTTATGCCAGTCCCACTTGGATACCCGCCCCCCCCCCCAAATTCTATAAGTCCCTCCAGATCCTCAAGCGCCATGCACTCTGCCTCGCCTTCCGTATATGCCTCCTGTCCCCTACGCGGATCCTCTACGACCTCATTCCTTTCCCCCATCTGCTCCTGTTCCTCGAACATATCCGCATACTCTACACCTCCCGCTGCTCCCCTCACCCCTCGGTTGCTCCTCTCGTCACCCATCCCCGCCCTCTGCCACACCTTCACTGTTGTCCCTCCTAGCCTCCATCTCTACACCCTTCATCTCCTCTCCCAAGGTGGCTTCTGTCAACTCCCCCTCCCGGATGATGCCCTCTCTCCCTCCATTTATCTCTCCTATCAACTCTGAGCCTCACCTCCCCTACTTTCCTCTGTCCTTTCCCTGGGCTCCGTCTTCCCCCCCCCCCCTTCCATCCTGTTTTACCCTGCCTAACCTCTCCCTGCCTCTTTTCTCTCCTCCCCCCCGAGTCCTTTTGTATTGCCCTCCTCTGCCTTTCCCCACTCCCTGTTGTGTCTGCCCAGAACCCCCCCCCCCCTCTTATGGGTCCTCATCCTCCATCGGGTCCTTTCCCTCCTCCCTCCCCCCCTTCGTTTTTCCTCCCCTTCCTTCTTTTCTTTCCCATCATCTGTCCAGGTTCCCCCCGTCTGCACTCGGCTGTGTTATGTCATATTTGTACCAACTTTTTAGTGCTGTGTTCAAGTGAATTTTGAGTTTTGGTCGTCTTTCCAAAATGTTGTGAGCAGAAATCATGCTGTCGCTGGGTGTGAATTTTATATCTCTTGCGAACAGAAACCAGGCTGTCACCGTGTTTTTTAATTGTCTTTCTATTATTTTACCTGTCTGCTTTATATGTATTTTATTGGCATCATCAACCCTTTGTTCTATGTTTTAAGTTCCACGATTTTCCGCCATGTTACCATTTAAGTCTCCGATTTTATCGCCCGTTTTTATTAGTTATTATCTTCATCTTTTTAAAACAAATTCTGTAGGCTGAAGAGCGGCATACTAAGCTGCTGCCAGCCCGCCCCCTTGGGGGGAGGGGGAATCTAAACTCAATAAAGAAAAACAAAAAAAAAAGAGTCAGTGCTGTAGCTTAATATCAATGTTACACAATCTGTGCACAGAACAAACAGTTACGGTAGCAAAAATATAGGGAAAAAAGCATTGCAATTTAGTGATATGATACATTTTTCAGAGACGACAAAGGATTTGAGAGATCGCTAAAATGCAGTAACTTCGAAGAGAAATAATTACTTACATTGGATTTGCTTGAAGATCTGCGAAGACTGCAACAATAATTTTGAATATCGTAGGACGCATTTTGCGGTTTCTCTGTTTTAACGGAAAAAACTTTCTAGTTGATACCATTGTTACCCAACCACAGTGCCTTGACGCAATAAAACTGCGTTGTCTGGCTGTGTACATTGTGTTCTTTACAGCAGCAATCTTGCGCAGAATGCCGCTGCAGCGTGGCCCTGAGGTGGCGTGGGTGTGCCTGCGAAGCAACACCTGCTTCACTGAAATTATTTTTAGAATTTTATTTCATCTTTAATTTTTTTTTTAACCACACAACCCGCAATGACTGAGAAGTCTCCTCCTAATAGTATGTCATGAAAATTGACGATTAACCACTTTTTAACTTACATAATACGTTATTCCAGGTAGCATTAAGTCTAAAAAAGGGTTGTCAGAAACAGTCTCAAAAGCTTGTAACGTTGTTGCAAAGTATGTTGTGCTGAGAAATAACTGTTAAGATAAAAATTAGATGCGTTGTTCCGTTTCCAAGTTAATTACAATTGAAGTTAGCCTATCAGGCCCTAGTGCGCGCAAATTCAATCCGCCCACCAGATACAATTAGTGTCTGTTATTCTCATGCAGTACACAATAGCGCACGAAACTGCTCAGCCTTGGTTCGATTTCGAGCCTTACCACTGTCCCACGTCCAATTTCTGTATCGAACCCTTGTTCGGCATTAGGAAATCAAACGAAGAACACCTTTGGAGACCACGTCTCTTGCGGGCCACCTGAATTAGAGCGCGTGACGACCTGATTTGCTAACTTCAATGCTAATTAACTGGGAAATACCGCAACAAATAGAATTTTTTTCTTAATTATTTCTCACCACAACTTACCCGGCACCATCCATACTGTCTTTTCGGACTGTTTATCACCACCATGTACATTCAAACAAGAATATCGAAATGTGTCAATGACAACATTGTCCAACTAGAAGTTTTATAGTACAAATACTGAATTCACAACTTTTAGGTAACTGTCTACAAAAAGCAATTAGTTTATCAGTTGAATACTTTAAAGAAAACGTTCTACACTTTATTGGGCTGTTCTGTTCTTCACACATTATTTCTCATGATTATCGCCGTCCTCCGTTATAGCGAGGCACTGCTCAGAAAATTTTGGAGTACTTTGTAAATCTTTCTATTTTTCATCTTAAAGGATCAGTGATGATTAAAGGGTCCTTGCCATTCAAAGTGTATAGCTAGCTGTCTTACCTTAACGGCCAGCCGTTTTCACAATTGATGGCATTCTGTACAGCCGGTTTCCAAAACAGCCAGAGTTGGACTTCAGCCATCTACTTCTTGGATACAGTCTCTTCGAAATACTCTCTTTCGTGTATAAGAACGCCGTTAACTACTTTAAAACCACTGAGTTTAGGGCTTCTGTTATGTTTATCACTTCTTTAGCAATGGTAGATGATTGCAGTTTCAGGCATCGACACCCTTACGCTTACAAAACTACACCCTACCTTCTCTCCATACGTCGTTCTCTGATTCTTGCAGATACTTCGGGCTGACATCCTATGCTGTAGTTGTCATAGACAAGTAAAATGGATTTCCTTGGCACAGCACCAGTAATTTTATTTTGTTTTCCAAGGACTTCGAAATATTGCAGAGTGTAGGTCGATGCCTGTTTGCGAGACCAATATCTCGAGCCTCAGGTATCTTGTCCAGTTTACCGATCTAATAACCTGACCGTATTTGAGAATACATTTGGGTGCTAAGTATCGGCATCCCAGGTAAAGTGGCAGTTCCAGACCTTCCAATAACAGGGTGTTAGTTTCTGTTGATGTCATCATAACCACTAAAATACGATTTTATAGTTTCTGAGCGGCAGAGCATACTTCTATACTCTAAGTGCAATGGGACGGTAACTTAATACAGTTTTATGTACACTAAAGGATCTGTTCTCCATTTTAAGCCTGTGTTCTTACTATCCTTAACAATTGTTCGATTCTTTTTCGTTACTCCCGTTACATTTGGAATCGACTTTGATACCAAAAATCAGTCCCAAATATTTTGCAAATCATTTAACTGAAAGTGTAATGGATCCTGTGGATGACCGTAATATACTCGCATTCATGTTTAGTCAATGCTACTATTTCCTTTTTTTTTTTTTTTACTCGATGATATTTGCAGCCCATCATTAATCAACCAGTGTTTGCACTCACCATGGTCGAATCTAACGTTTTTAAATAAGCGTATAAGGAGGAGCCATCGACTTAAATGCATATATCATCACAGTATTAGGAGTAATCTGGTTTCATCTTTCATCATTTCCAGCAGATCAAATGTCCATACAGGATGGTCAAAAACAGTTAAAATAAAGCTTGTTAGGGTATTTCAGGTTGTGTTGCGCTGAGAAATAATTGTTATAAACAATTTAGATACGTTACGCAGTTTCTGATTTAATTGGCACTGGTGTTATTAGCCAAGGAGGTCGTTGCGCTTGCAAATTCAAGCATTTTAACGCGCTAAAATGCGGTAACGGACAGACATTTGTAAGTCTGTGTGTTGCTGATTACCGGTTAAAATATGCCTATTTAAAAAAAATGGTTCAAATGGCTCTGAGCACTATGGGACTTAACTTCAGAGGTCATCAGTCCCGTAGAACTTAGAACTACTTAAACCTAACTAGCCTAAGAACATCAGACACACCCATGCCCGAGGCAGGATTCAAACCTGCGACCGTAGCGGTCGCGCAGCTCCAGACTGTAGCGCCTAGAACCGGTCGGCCACTCCGGCCGGCTGTGCCTATTTCGTAAGTGATAAATTTAAGCCAGGTGAGCAAAAGCTATGTCTGTTCGGTTTGCGGAACCAAACTAAGAACACGATTAGACACTGTTTCTGGAAGGCTGCTTGAATTTGCACGTATAACGACTTGATTGGCTAGCTTTGACGATAATTAAATCGGAAACAGTGCAATGTACGGATTTTTTTCTTAACATTTATTTTTCATCCTAACCTACCCTGCAATACCTTTACAGTCTTTACAGACTGTGTCTCACCAACAGTATATTCACCGCCCATGGAGATGGAATTTTGTGGTACTAACATACGTATTTACCTTGGACAATAAATTAACGTATCGCTTTTATGAGTATTTGAAAATTATACAGCAGTTCTGGCCGAATGTTTTACCTGAAGCTTAGTGGCAGCCAGTTTTTCGCCTGCTTCATAACATGGCATCAAACATTCTTCACGCCATTTGCTGTAACTCAAACGCATCAGCTTCTCTGACGTGTCATCTACACTTTCCATAACAATTTACGCAAGTGAGAATGGTAACGTGACTAGTAGATTCCAATTCTACAACAAAAACTAAAAGCACAGATGCTAACGATAGGTCAACTTCAGAATTTCATTAACAAAGAGTATCGATGCGAGCAGCAGATAAGCGCATCGGACGAAAATTTAGTCACCCTCTGTAGCCATCACACCAAAAGCGTGTAAAAACGCCTCTAGGCATGATAACGGCCTCGACTCGCGAGGAAGAGAATCTATGTGTTTTTTGGGAATGCCATATCCACATTAACAACTCATTGATTATGAAGATAGTAACTGTTCTCGAAAGAACAGATACCATTGATGACCGTGCAGCTTCTCTAGAATAAATGATAATTAATTGAAACCCTCAGCTGCCGACAGGTGTAGTTGATATTCCTCGATAGGGAAAGCTGAAAATGTGTGACCCGACCGGGTCTCACGGGAAGCGTGCAAGGGATAAGTCCCTGCAAGCGCGCTATTTATCTGCTTCCTCGATGGCTCAGATACAGTCCGGCTTTCGCCGCCGTGCAGTGCGGACGTGTTGTTATTTCCGCCTGCGGAGCGCGCGCGCTCGCTGTTGTTTACATTTCAGCGGCCGTCACTTACGTGTCGCTTACGTGCACTAGAATCATGGCCAACCGTTTTCGAAAATCAACTTTACGTTTCAACTTCTGCAACGACTACGCACGACCAAAGGCCTTGGAAGTGGAACGCTTCCTACGCGACGTTGCTAAGATCCCAGCTTCTGACATCTTGGGCATCCATTTGTCCATATTAAGCAGTACGGTGTACGTCAAAGTCGTCAATGACGCGGTATGTGAAAGAATACTTCGTGACACCAACCATGGATTACGCTATTGCCACGCCGACGGCAATGTCGGAGCGGTCACCGTCGACCATGCCGGCTTAGGAATGCGCACCATACGAGTTTTCGAACTCCCGTTCGAGCTTCCAGCGGAAGACGTTATCGCGGCTTTCCGCCCCTATGGCACTGTACATGGCCACACTGCCGAACGCTGGGCGCAATTCCAAACGTACCCTGTTCTTAACGGTGTACGGCAGATCACCATCGACCTCCATCGCCACGTGCCATCTTACCTGCAAATTAGCGGGTGCCGCGCGGTTGTCATATACGACGGCCAACCCAAGACCTGTTCCGGGTGCGGCAAAGAAGGCCACCTCAGATCTGAGTGTCTTCAGCGACGAATCACCCAATTGCCAGCCGCTACCGTGGCACCTCCGCCTCCGACTGCGGTTTTACCGATCACCTACGCATCGGCGCTCTGTTCTCCTCCCACCGGCCGCCGCCCATCGGACCATGCACCGGTGACCCTTCCAGCTGCTACGGATACCGCTGGGGCCGACGCGTCGCGCTCAAAGCCTGACGCTACTCCGGCGCCACTACCAACAGCGACGACTTCCGACACCCACCCGCCTGAACATATGGACGCCCCTTCATTTGACGTTCCCGCGACGGCCTTCCTCTCAGAGCGACGCGACTCCCTCCCGTCTTCCGACACGGAGGGACGAACCCGCAAACAACGTTCACCTAAGAGGCGCAAGAGGAGGCGCCGTACGGTCTCGGAACGAGACGGATCACCACCCCCCGATGCTCCAGAGGCCGTCCGACCCGACGAGGCCTCGGAGAACCTACACGACGATACGAATGACGACAACATGACGCCGACTGTGGATACGTCGATGCCTACTCTACTGGCTCGCTCAGGTGCTCCTGAACCAATGGACTCCACAGATGCGACTGCCGCCGAGACGTCCTCTGCCCCTACGACCGAAGTGGAACGTACGACCATCACAACGACAGCGCCTTCAATGGTGTGGAGTGAGGACGTCGATGAGGAGACGGACCACACGCTGGGGACAGAGTTACCCCAGACGGAAGCATCGTTACGCCGCTGATAATGCCGTCAGGTGGCGTACGGCACGACTAACCGTTGCCTCGTCCCTCTTCATCCTCCGCCGGTGGAGTTCCCCTCCACGGCGGGTTACAGCTCCAAACCTACCGAATAGCGACGATCAACACTAACACCATTAGCTCACCCGTGAAACTTCAACTGCTGCGAGAGATGATATGGGCGTCGGACGTCGATATCGCACTACTACAGGAAGTACACCTGGCCACACTACCAGACGTCGCGGGATATAACACTTATCCTTCTCCTGGTGACCACCTGGGACGCGGCGTAGCCATCTACGCCAGAGAAGGCATTCCAGTGGCCGATATCACATATCTTCCACCTGCCAGAGGCATGGCCGTCACCGTCATGGGGACGCGTATCATCAACATTTACGCTCCGTCAGGCTCCACCCGCAGACGCGACAGGGCCCTCTTCTATTCAGAAGAAATCGCTCCTTTGTTTCTTGGACGCTGCGACCATTACTAGCTTGAGGGTGATTTTAATTGTGTCTTGCACCCTAAAGATCAAGTGCCCCACTACAACACCTGTCAAGAACTGCGTCTTGTCGTCCGAGATCTGTTGCTCCTCGACACTTGGGAAGTTCGGCACGGCGACGCGCCTGGACATACTTAGCAGACGAGTCACTCCGCGAGCCGCCTTGATAGAATTTACGTCTCTTGGGAACTCACACCTGCAGTCCAAGGTGCAGAACTTTGGCCCCTGGCCTTTTCGGACCACTATGCCTACATCTGCAACATTCTCTTCCCCAAGCAAGTGGTCTGGCGTAGTCGTGCACCGTGGAAGCTAAACACCTCCCATCTTCATGATCCCGAATGTCTTCAACGTGTTACCGAGACATGGGCCACCTGCGAACGTCGCTTACCTAAATACTGCACGACCTTGACCTGGTGGCTAGAATGTGCCAAACCTGCCATTCGACGTACTTTGATTCAGTATGGAAAGGAAGTTGCTATGTGGCGCCGGCACACTACCGACTATTTCTACGCCGTTCTCCGCGACCTGGACGCCCAACCGCCCACCCCCGACACCCAGAAGGAACGCAGCAGGATTAAGGCGCAAATTGTAACTTTGACACGCCGTAGACTGCAGGGGGCTATGGTGCGAACCCGACGTCAAGATTCGGCGGAACAAGAACATCCGACCATGCATCATATCGCCTCCGATAGGAAACATCGACGACGACAACTCATCACCGAGATCACCACCTGTCGCGGCCAGCACGTCACTTGCCAGGCCGAAATCGTCAGTGCCTTTGTCGACCACTACCGCTCAATGTACCAGGAGGAGACTACCAACAACCACGCTGAGGAGTCTGTGTTACCACACGTAACTCGCACCCTCACCAGCGACGAAGCGGACGAGCTGCTGGAGCCCATTACGCGTGACGAAATCCATGATGCAATCAAAAAAGGTGCTCTGAATAAGTTACCTGGTGTCGACGGATTGCCGATAGAATTTTATCGCGCTTTCTTCACACTAATGGCATCACGGTGGACAACGATGTTTAATGAACTGCTGACGATAGGGAACGCCGTACCGCCGTCCTTCGTCACGGGAATTATTATACCCATCCACAAACCGACACCAGGTGTGACGACAGCACATTACCGTCCCCTGACTCTGCTTAACGCAGACTGTAAAATTTTTACACGCCTACTGGCAACGCGATGCCGCAATATCCTGCCTAGCATTCTATCCCCGGAACAGACAACTCCGGGCGGCTCAGTTAATATACAAACGGCCACAGGAGAATGTCGCGATTTAATTGCACTGGCAGCGGCGTGCAGACTCCGCGCCGCAGTGGTTGCCATTGATTTTGACAGCGCATTCGACAAATTGCGGCATCTTTTTCTGTTCTCAGTGATGAACCGCATGGGTTTTCCACCAGCCTTTATCGACGTGATCCGACGCCTGTACGGCACCGCCGAATCTCTGATTCAGGTTAACGGCCGTGTGGCGGGACCAGTGGCGATCCGGCGTTCCGTACGGCAAGGCTGCCCACTTTCGACCCTACTGTATGCCATAAGCCTGGAGCCACTCATCGGGAGTCTGACGAGCCACCTTTCTGGTCTCACTTTGCGACAGCACAGTTTTCGATGTCGTGCGTATGCGGACGACCTCCTCCTCTTGATCCGCTCACGGAGTGAAACACACACGGTACTTGATTTGATATCAACGTACGGCACTGCAGCGGGCAGTAACATGAATGTGGCTAAATCCGCGGCGATGCCCATTGGACGCGGCCTCTCACACGAAGACTTAGCACCTCTCCCGTGTGTACAACAACTACGATATCTTGGTATCATTTTCACCTCCACCGTGCGCCGCTCCGCTGCCATCAATTTTCGGCGTGCACTCCAAACTATCCGCACGACGGTGCGACAAAATCTTCTCCGACGACTCGATTCTTTACAACGTGTCCAATACCTCAATCAACATGTGGCGGCCAGAATGGTCCACATCGCACAGGTCCTCCCGCTGCCATCAACTATTGGACGCAGCCTCCAGGCTGCCCTCGGATACTTCCTTACAGCCGGTACGATCTTTAAGGTCCGCTGCGACACGCTCACCCTTCCCCCGCGAGCAGGAGGCCTCGGCCTTGTCAATGTGCGACTCCGAGCGGCGTCCTTGTACATGTCCACCATGCACAAGCAGTGGCACGGGGGCACCTCCCTTACGCGCAGCTTGCTGGAAATTCTTGTGCCCGCGACCATAACACCACCAGTACCAGTCGGACACATCAAGCACCATTTGACGCACATTTCTGATTTCATCGTCGACTTCAGTTATGCTCACACACACTTACCGACCACGCGTTCTCCTCGACCTAAAGATTTTTACACCCCTCTCCTTCGTTCCATATCCAGCAACAATATCGAACTGAGACATCCGTCCACGCGGTGGCCAACGGTTTGGCGTCACATCCACCAGCCTTTTCTTCCCTCCAACGTCCGGGCAACATGGTACCAAGTCGCAAATGAAAAATTCGCCACAAACCATCGCCTTCACGCCATCGGACTACTGGACTCACCACTTTGTTCCATTTGCCACCTCGTGGATGACGATGTCCATCAACTGACTTGTGCTGCCACCAGTGACGTCTGGAAACTGGCCCGACAGTTCGTTGCCTGTTACCTCCGCGTTCCGCCGGACTCGATTGACCCATGGACTTTTATCCATCCTGAGAATACTTATTTCCCCGCCTCCAAAAATCATGCGATTGTATGGGTCAAGGGATGGACGATCACCTACATGTATAATGGTGGCGACAAATCACGCCTTGATTTCTGGCAGTACTTACAAACCGCCCACAGTGAAGTCGAACAGCGACCGCGCTACCGCGCCTTCTTCGCCAATTACCTACACGCGATCTTTACTTCACCCCCGCTCAGTTGGATGGTGCCACACGCCGACAGCACTCCCGCCCCCCCTGCTGACATCTGAGACTCCCCGCGCTACTTTCTACATTGTAACCCACAGTGGAATAGGCGCATGGACACGCGCCTCCTTTCTTTAATGCACTACCCCAGACAACACAGGTCTTTCCCTCACTCCACTGTATATTGCTTCACACCTCTTAGATTACATCAGACCTATTAATCTTTTTTTCCCTACATCATGTTCATAAAAAAAAAAATTCCTCGCCTTGTACGAGTATATTGTCTTGTGTTATTTTCGCCGGAAGGATGGCATTTCTGTTGTATTTAAGTTTGTACCAATAAAGATCTTTTTTTCCATTTACCCTTTTCCTGGGTAAAAAAAAAATATATATAAATAAAAAAAATAAATCAAAAAGCTACTTTGAGTGAGTGATTCAGGGACGGGAGGGGGGGAGACATCGTGGCCAGGCCTCGGGTTTCGACCCCTGCCCGCTTTGTCTCCACCTACCCATATCTGAATACTCTCAAAAAAAAAAAAAAAAAAAAAAAAAAAAAAAAAAAAAAAAAAAAAAAAAAGGCTGCGTCTAAAAAATTAAAAAATAAAATAAAAAAATGGTGAAAAAAAGATGAAAAAAAAGTGGCTAGCGTTGCTGCCTCTAGATCACGAGGTCCCGGGTTCGATTCCCGACCAGGTTAGCTATTTTCTCTGCCCGGGGAGTGGGTGGGGTGTTTGTGTTGTCCTCATCGTTTCATAAAAAAAAATTTTAAAAAAAAAAAAAAAAAAGAGCCATGGATAAAGCGTCTGCCATGTAAGCAGGAGATCCCGGGTTCGAGTCCCGGTCGGGGCACACATTTTCAGCTGTCCCCATCGAGGAATATCAGCAACACCTGTCGGCAGCTGAGGGTTTCAATTAATTATCATTTATTCTAGAGAAGCTGCACGGTCATCAATGGTATCTGTTCTGTCGGGAGCAGTTGCTATCTTCATATATATAGTTAAAGGCTACCCAGCCATTGACCTTCGCCTGTGCGAATGCGCACAGGTTGCCCGAACTCTTATGGGAATCGCGAAAGTGTGCGCGTGTAATGAGTGGATGGGCAAATGTCTATTAGGTACATTTGATATGTAGAATTGTGGACAGTTTGGAATGTGGGTCTCACGGGAGGCGAGCAAGGGATAAGTCCCTGCAGTCACGCTACTCATCTGTGTCTTCGGTGGCTCAGATGGACAGAGCGTCTGCCCTGTAAGCAGGAGATCCCGGGTTCGAGTGCCGGTCGGGGCACACATTTTCAGCTGTCCCCATCGAGGAATATCAACGACACCTGTCGGCAGCTGAGGGTTTCAATTGATTATCATTAACTCATAGATTATTAGATTCCGTAGAGTTATCCACATGACGGGGATGTTAACTTAGGTTTCGCTCGCAGTTCCAAATTGTCCCAGACATTAACAGTAGGATTAAGATCGATGATCTGGAGGGGCAGCAGAGGCGCGAGTACTAGAGTCAGGTCCGATTCCTCACTGTGCCTCGGTGTTCGTCAAACCAGGAACGTATGATGAATGCAGTCCTATTGACAAGGCTGTATCAACAGTGTATTTCATTGCAGCACTTCGTCATCAACAGTGTTGAAATACACGTCCTGGTTCACTCACACACACACACACACATATATATATATATATATATATATATATATATATATATATATATATATATATATATGTGTGTGTGTGTGTGTGTGGAAGGGTGTGGGTGGGTGTGGGTGTCCACATCACGGACTGCGCAACCCCTCCCGCCGGAGGTTCGAGTCCTCCCTCGGTCATGGGTGTGTGTGTTGTTCTTAGCATTAGTTAGTTTAAGTAGTGTGTAAGTCTAGGGACCGATGACCTTCGCAGTTTGCTCCCTTAGGAATTCACACACACTTTGTGTGTGTGTGTGTGTGTGTGTGTGTGTATGTGTTTGTATGTGTGTGTGTGTGTGTGTGTGTGTGTGTGTGTGTGAACGAAAGAAAAGACAGACAGCTATTTATGATCAGCGGCCGTATATATCAGTATTAAAAATACTTAAATGGCGACAAGTGAACTTTTGTGCCGGACCGGGACTCGAACCCGGATTTTCCGCTTTACGTGAGCGGTTGCCTCAACCGCTTCGGCTATCCGAGCAAGCTTCCCAGCCAACCCAAATTCTCAACTTTCACACTACATATTTAGCGTCCACTGTCCACTACACTCATTGCTCATAGCTTTATCCGATTCCTGCGAGAGTCTTGACGGCTGTCAATGTAACTTCAGTGTGGATGCACACTATGTCCGAACATTCTCTCGTTCTACTCATGTGTTCCGAAATCCAAGGAATATAAGTTCAGTTTTAGTGCTCATTCATTTTTGCTGACACAACTAACAGAAATTTTTTACGTATTGTAGAAACGTTACTGTACCACTTCGTACAATACTTACAATTTCAATATACAACGACATTATTCATATTCCTCTCTAGAAAGAATGATACTCATATTTACTAGCTCCTCCAGTACGTTGCCTCAGGCATACTGCGAATAAATGTTTGTTGTCCAGCTGTCTTTTATTAATCAGGTCTGCAAAATTGCTACTTTTGTTTCCTAGTGCTAGTGTAAGTATTAGATATCATGCAGCCGTAACACAGGAAAAATTTTTACCACCACTGTCGACAGTTCGCAGCGACTGATAGGTTGCTCTCCATTAAACTTATTCGTTTGATAATAACAGATACTTTCCGAACGAGACTGAACTTCTGTACAAGCGGTTAACTATAACTCGTTCAGGTGAATTCGAGGCGAAAGAACTGATATATGACAATCAGTTGTCATACATTGGCCTCCAAAAAGACAGGAACCTCAGTTACTAAAGTTATTTTACGTTTCAGCTTTATTAATACATTTTACTGTTGACGCTGGTTTCAGTGCGGAAGGAGCCCTTTTTCTGCAGTATTTCCAGATTATATTAAGAACGAAACTATACAGGGTTAAGTAAATATGTTTATTAACCCGAAGACGAGAGGTTGGTTGAAACGGATAGCGTATGAAAGTTTATTTCATTAGCAGCTCCTGAAGACACATTTTTCAATGTAAATGACGAAATGAACCTCAGTTGTCAAAATGAAAAATCACGCTATCTAATCGCTAAGTCAAACTGTTCTAAGTGGCCTGTATATCACAAATGCCGATACCATCCACAGCAGGACTGTGACACCACGATATTGAGGGATTCCGTATGCTACGACTCTTCCGACGAATAAGAATTGTTAAGCTCACTTAGATGTAAACTTGATATCTGATAGCAAAAATGTCAAACGCCTCAGGAGAAAAGGTTCTTATGCGTCCAACTAAGCGATTTATTGGTTACAATGCAGGCAATGGGAATGATACAACTTTATTTTGACAAGATGTGTCCGGCTGCTCGCTGCATTTAGTGGCTTACATTCAAGTTCCAAATCACTCATATAATATTCCTAATTCAGTGAAGAAATTATTTTGCCAGGTAACAATACACTCTAAGACAAAAAAAACGAATTATCGGTATAGGACGGAAATCGGTAGATGTGACGTACATGTGCAGACAAACAAATGATTACAAATGGTTCAAATGGCTCTGAGCACTATGGGACTTGACTTCTTAGGCCACCAGTCCCCTAGAACTTAGAACTACTTAAACCTAACTAACCTAAGGATATCACACACATCCATGCCCGAGGCAGGATTCGAACCTGCGACCGTAGCAGTTGCGCGGTTCCAGACTGAAGCACCTACAACGGCTCGGCCACAACGGCCGGCCAAATGATTGCAGTTTCAGAAACATTGGGTGATTAATTCAAGAGAAAGGGCTTCACTAATGAGCAAGCCAATAACGCGTTGGTTCACCTCTGGCCCTTATGCAATAACTGCTTAGTTATTCGACTTGGCATTGATTGATAGAGGTATTGGATGTCCTCCTAAGGTATAACGTACCAAATTCTGTACAATTGTTCACTTAGATCGTCAAAATCCCGAGCTGAGTGGATGTACCTGCCCATAATGCTCCAAACGTTCTCATTAGAGGAGAGATCCGGACAGCTTGCTGGCGAAGGTAGGGTTTGGCAAGCACGAAGACAAGCAACAGAAACTCTCGACGTGTGCGGGCGGGTATTATTTTGCTGAAATATAAGCCCTGGATGGCTTGCCATGAAGGGCAAAGTACCGCTGTGCTGTAACGGTTCCGCGGACGACAGCCAAAGGGGTCCTGCTATGAAGCGAAATGGCACCCCACACAATTACTCATGGTTGTCGGGTGACAGTCATCGTCGACTGGAATCTCATTGACTACACAGTTTTAATCCGCCAGGAAGTTTCATATCAACGCACACTCCGCTGCAGAGTGAAAATCTCATTCTGGATACACAGTAGGCTGTTTAGGTTTTTATATTGGTAGCGCCACGTAGCGCCCTGTATGAAAATCACTGGCTGTGCTGTGTGCAGTCTGTGGCTGGTTGGCATTGTTGTAATATTCGCTATTGTAGTGTTGGGCAGTTGGATGTGAACAGCGTGTAGCGTTGCACAGTTGGAGGTGAGCCGCCAGCAGTGGTGGATGTGGGGAGAGAGAAGGCGGAGTTTTGAGAGCGGATGATCTGGACGTGTGTCCATCAGAGACAGTAAATTCGTAAGACTGGATGTCAGGAACTGATATACATATTATGACTTTTGAACACTATTAAGGTAAGTACACTGTTTGTTCTCTATCAAAATCTTTCATTTTCTAACTATGCCTATCAGTAGTTAGTGACTTCAGTAGTTAGGATCCTTTATTTAGCTGGCAGTATTGGCGCTCGCTGTATTACAGTAGTTCGAGTAACAAAGATTTTTGTGAGGTAAGTGATTCATGAAAGGTGTAGGTTATCGTTAGTCAGGGCCATTCTTTTGTAGGGATTATTGAAAGTCATAGCGTTGTGCTAAAAATATTGTGTGTCAGTTTATTAATGATCTGAATAAGTAAAGAGAGAAATGTCTGTGCACGTTCAGTTTTGCTCAGCTGTTTGAAAATTAAATAACGTAAGGGGTTTATCAGCACAGTCATTCATTAATTTTTCTAAGGGGACGTTTCAACTGGTATAGAAATGCGGTTCAGTGGGCAGGCGAAGACGTGTCTGGGGGACGACCCAGACAACAGTGCGATACCAACCTAACTGTCAATAACCATACAGCCCGACAACCAGGAGTGATGGGCTGAAGTGCCAGGTTGTCAATCACGGCACCCTCACAGGGCAGTGCTACGTCGACTGTATTCTACACGCCGTTTTGTTGTCCTTCATGGCAAGCCACACAGGGCTTACATTACAGCAAAACAATGCCTTCCCGCCATCGTCGACAAGTTCTACAGCTTGTCTTCGTGCTTGCCAAGCCCTATCTAGAAGGTCAATATAGTGTGTTCTAAGACCATCTGCAGTGCTGTACCACACGTTTAATGAGAGTAACTAACTGTCTCACAGATGAGGATGTGAATCACTCATAGGGAATGATTTCAACCACCTATCGCAGTTTCTGTGGTTATTGCGCGTCGTGGTGGTACTTGAAAACAATGATGGGGATGAGTCGTATTCTGCTCCAGTGTGCAGTTTCAAAACACTGTAATTGTCTCCGACTGTGGCATTACCATGGGCTTCTCCCAACTTTCCCTTTGTTTGAAAGCTAGTATCCTGTCGTGAAATTACGGTTTCCAACACCTTTCTGGCACGGTCAACCCGTTGCAGTGACTAATCAACTGGGCTCTCTTTCCGATAGCTTTCTAAATCAACTTCGACAAATTACACCGCTGATTCATGTGTCCTACACCATTAGCTTGACAATGTCCTCTAGTTCGAAAATTTAACCTTTATTATCTCATCTCTTTTTTCGAATTAATTAAATCTGTCGATTTTCCATTCTCTGGCGTCTTTTAATAAATAGATAAATACTCTCCGTTTATAGGTAACCCATGGGCTTTAGCACCCTACCGTTAAATTATATTTCAAAAAGCTCCAGCTTATTCTTCTTAACCTCCTTTGATGAAATAGTTTCCACTTCACGCGAGATAGTGTTCCAGGAGCACAAATTTAAAAAAATATCTTGTTAAACAGTAAGCACATTTTAGACTACGGCATGCTTTTGGCTCTGAGCACTATGGGACTTGACATCTGAAGTCATCAGTCCCCTAGAACTTAGATCTGCTTAAACCTAACTAACCTAAGGACATCACACACATCTATGCCCGAGGCAGGATTCGAACCTGTGGCCGTAGCGGTCGCGCGGTTCCAGACTGAAGCGCCTAGAACCGCTCGGCCACACCGACCGGGAGCATACTTTTCTCACGAAAAAATCCTTCTCTTGCGATGATCGGTTCTTTTAATTTTCCTTTAATTATCCATTTTCTTTAGCCTTGTTGTCTAACTTGCAGAAATTTTTCACTTTTTTTGCTTTATTTTTCGCCGTTTTCATGTGTATTTGCTTTAGTTCCTGGAACTTGTGACGGTCCTCTTATATCGGCCGTACACGTGCCTTTATTATTTCCTCTAACTATGTAATAAGGCAGGGGCGATATTTAAATATGATACTGAGTGACAGAATAAAGCTTCAAGTAGAGGATAAAACTTTTATCAATCTTTTTTATACATATTTTAGTAAAATAACTCGCCGCCACGCAGCAGTTCGACTCGCTAGGGAAATAAGTAGCTGTCCTTGGCAGTAGTGCTTCCACATATGATTTAGGTTTCACCCTAGATTCTTGCCGGCCGCGGTGGTCTCGCGGTTCTAGGCGCGCAGTCCGGAACCGCGCGACTGCTGCGGTCGCAGGTTCGAATCCTGCCTCGGGCATGGATGTGTGTGATGTCCTTAGGTTAGTTAGGTTTAAGTAGTTCTAAGTTCTAGGGGACTGATGACCACAGCAGTTGAGTCCCATAGTGCTCAGAGCCATTTGAACCCTAGATTCTTCCGGAATTACTCTAGAATACCTCAAAATCTTAAAAATCCCTATTTTTAATGCTTTTAATTATAATAATAACACCGGTTCCCGTCAGATCACCGAAATTAAGCACTGTCGGGCTCAGCTAACACTTGGATGGGTCACCGTTCGAGCTTGCCGAGCGCTATTGCCAAGCGGGATGCACTCAGCCCTTATGAGGACAATTGAAGTGCTACACCGGTCACAAAAACTGACAACGGCAGGAAGAGCGGTTTGCTGACCATATGCCCTTCCGTCATCCGGTGTCGCCTGTGGGCTGAAGATAACACGGCGGCCGTCGGTGCCGTTGTGCCTTCAAGGCCTTTCGGACGTTGTTTGTTTATAATTATAATAAAGAACTACATACTATTTCACGTATTAAACAACATAAAATTTTGTATCCCGCCTGGATAGGGGGTGCGTCGCTCTTCTCCTGTGCACTGCTTCTGTAATATAGCCCTAGAGTGAAGGAAACGGGTAGGAGCAGGAGAGGTGAAGTATTTCGGTACTGCAAGTAACTAACACTTTTAATAGAGTCAAAAAATACAAGTAAATATCAAATGCCTACATAACTTTGGCCAGGATGAGCACGTAAGTGTGAAGCCCTAGTCCATGTCTAATCCTGTGAAGTTAGGATGACTTTTCTGTATAATCTCAAAACTAACAAATACTCGTTGCTGTCCAAACTTTAACTGAACGTAATTAATATAACGTCTCAATAGCAAGCTAGACCACTCCGTAGTAGAAACGATATTTCCAGGCCGTCTGCTCTGGGTGAAATGGGCAGAAATCAAGACGGCACTCGCTGAGCTCCACAGCGTCGGCCAGAGGGCGCTGTGGTCGGCGTAGTTAGTCTTCTCTCGTAGTGCGAACTACCGAGAGTGTGCACCTACGTTGTGGCATCGTAACTAACGACGCTACATAAACTACCTGTTGTACGTAATAAAAAAACATTCACGGATTTACAGGATCAGAAGCTAGGGAATTACTTTTACAGTTTTTTGCTGCATTTACCATGACACTGCTGGGTTCTATAATTGAGCAATTTATTTCTAGCATTCCCAGTTTGATATGAAGCTGCCTATTAAGGGTTTCATTGTTAAGTCTAATTATTTCTACATTTTTGAGAACAGTGAATAATCTTTTTACCTGCGTATTTGAAGGTGGAACTGCTAGTAGAAGTGAAATGACCACTTCGAGATTTTCGTAAATAAAATTGCCATGATGATCGTTCAAACTTAGTACCTTATTCGAATATGTTTTAGCTCTCAGCTTTCTCATTTCTTCCTCTGCTTCAACCCCAAAGTGCTTGGCTTCGTTTTTTGTTTTTTTTCTTTTGTCTCGAAAACATTAAAATGGCTAAACATATATTTCACAGACTGTTCCTGCAGATTTGGTGCTACTTGGCGATTACACTTTTACACAGCTGCTATAACAGGTAGCTTTTCATGCGATTACTGTAGGTGTAATACGACTTAGTTCCGATATCACCCTTAACAACGCTAACAGCACACTCAAAGCAGTAAGCTACAATTAGACGGATAGCATTCGATAAGAGTTTGAGGGAATCCCATTTAATAAATCGTTAAGACGTAGAGTACAGTGATATACTTAGTGATGCTTACGCCGGCCGTTGTGGCCGAGCGGTTCTAGGCGCTTCAGTCCGGAACCGTGCTGCTGCTACGGCCACAGGTTCGAATCCTGCCTCGGGCAAGGATGTGTGTGTTGTCCTAAGGTTAGTTAGGTTTAAGTAGGTCTAAGTCTAAGGGACTGATGACCTCAGATGGTAAGTCCCGTAGTGCTTAGAGCCATTTGAGCCAAGTGATGCTTACTATAAATAATGGATGTACCACTATAAGTTATTATTTACCCCAAATTTCCCTAAATCTCCGTCACCATAAAATAGCCGCAAACCAGGCACCATATAAAATGTTTCGCCCTAAAAAAAGGGTGAAAACCCTGAAAGTGTTTAACAATTTGTGCAGGGGCTGCTTCTTGACAATGGGTCTAAGGTCAGGAGCGTCAAGCCTCGTTTAATTGAAGATCAATCTGTAGTTTACATTCGTATGAAATTCACGTAATGATTTTGGCTGCACCAGAGTAGACAGTTTAATTGAAATTGTTATTACTAGGCCGGTTATTTGAAGGTTTTCAACCATATAGAATCAAAAAAGGGCTAAATAGTACTTAAAGGCCTAAAAGGGGCTAAAATTAGGACGTTCACAGAAACAGTAGGGACGAAAGAGGACTTTTGCAGGAAAATACCATTTCTAAATAGATTTTTTGAATTAATACTAAGGAAAATCAATAATGTGATTTTGCACATTTTAAGAAAAGACATAATAAATAGATATATGCACTACACTGAAATCAAGAATATGTATGGTACCATGTTGGATGTCTTTGTAACTCGATAATGTGTCTGGAGCCTTATTTTTGTAGTTCGGAAGATATAAGGAATAACTATAGCCAGCACTGAAATTAACATTGTGTATGACGCATTATCGCCCCATTGTCGCTTTGAGAATATGTCCACACGCCGTTGCCTTGGGACAAATAGAGCCAGCCTTTATTTAAGTGTCATCCAATAATAGAGAAATACATGAACGAATAATTCGGTGCCACTTGATTCTATTTTTGTAGCTACGAACTAAAGTCGTGCGAAGAATCGACTCGCATAGTATAGTGCGATCGCTATTAAGTGTTATTTTGTCGTGTCTAAACTGAACTCTTCAAAAATTGGTCTTTTCCGGCAATGCATTTGAGAATACTCCGGTTTTACAATAGATGGCCAAAAATTTTTTTTTCCAAGCCTGGCAAAATATATTCTATCTACCAGTCTTCTGAGTGCTCTTCTTCCCACAGATTTTAACATCGAAATTTAAAATTAGTTTACAGACATGCATATACGATTAAACTGAAGTTCACATTTTACGTGATTACTTTCTCACGTTACTGCCCTCTCCTTAGCTTTCGTTTGTTTTAATTTATGCCGGCCGCGGTGGTCTCGCGGTTGTAGGCGCGCAGTCCGGAACCGCGCGATTGCTACGGTCGCAGGTTTGAATCCTGCCTCGGGCGTGGATGTGTGTGATGTCCTTAGGTTAGTTAGGTTTACGTAGTTCTAAGTTCTAGGGGACTGATGTCCACAGCTGTTAAGTCCCATAGTGCTCAGAGCCATTTGAACCATTTTTTTTTTTTTAAATTTATCCTGCAGATCACATTACGAGCGTCATTAGGAAAGAATAAGCAATATATTAAACCATTAATTTCCTCTGTGATAAGTAGTGCAGTGGACAACTTTAATCTAGACTTGAGTGATGCTTTATGTTGGCTAACGTGCCAAGGACCGTGCTAAAGAACCATACTTTAAGTGCTTCCTGGAGAGTATCAGCGGCCGCAGTATACCAGATGAGTGTCTCGACATTCCGCAAAAATTACTTAAAACAGACGTATGAGAAGGCTACTGTTGACATTAAAACAGACCTATATGACCACTGTATTTGTCTCTCAGTCGACGAGAC
Source organism: Schistocerca serialis cubense (assembly GCF_023864345.2). NCBI lineage: Eukaryota > Metazoa > Arthropoda > Insecta > Orthoptera > Acrididae > Schistocerca > Schistocerca serialis. The sequence continues at coordinate 328,195,142 of NC_064642.1, forward strand.
CACTGACAGTTGTGGCAGGTTTATCAGTAATATCGTGGTGGGGCAAGTAGTTCCCATGGCACTTGGAGAATCCCACCTACTCGTTTGTAAAGAGTTGGAGAAGAATCGCAATACCATCAGGGATGCTCTACGCATCCTCTGGCCAGTAGGAGATAGGGGTGAGAAATGTTTTCTGTTGGTGACGGACTGAGCTGCTTAAATAGGGTGTTCGGAATAATTGTTACAAAGTTCTAGGAGTTGTAGAGGGAAATATACACAGTGTTTTGAATAGGAACCCATGTCCAGAAACATACCATCTTCGTACTACAGCCGTTTGAAAACATGTTTGATAGATAAGTATTCAACATGATAGTCATGGTTCGGGGTGGTTACGTCGGACCAGTTGATTTCGTTTGCCGTCTATCCTACCTCTCTGACCTGGTTCGAGAATCATACATGTGTCTTTGAGTGTCTGTGGATGTACATTTGCAGAAAACGCCGACGCCGGCCGGGGTAGCCGAGCGGTTCTAGGCGTTACAGTCTGGAACCGTGCGACCGCCACGGTCGCAGGTTCGAATCCTGCCTCGGGCATGGATGTGTGTGCTCTCCTTAGGTTAGTTAGGTTTAAGTAGTTCTAAGTTCTAGGGGACTGATGACCTGAGATGTCAAGTCCCATAGTGCTCAGAGCCATTTGAACCATTTGAACTAAAGCGCGGTGGCCAGTGAACAGTATTGAAGGAAAGCTAACGCAGCCAGATAGCTTGATTATGGTTTAAACACGAAATCCATTTGAACCAATACGCCGACATGATCCTTCTGAATGGTGAAGCTCACGCTTATGGAAGAGCTGCATGTCGCCTTGATCAGGGTCGTTCTCCACAACGTCCACTCCATCGCGTATCCTTTTCGCCACAATTACACAACGGCTTCGAGAAAGCGTATCTTCACCCTCGGCAGACGTGATTGTGGCTCTCCAAGCAAACGCTGCACGTCCGAACTGGAAGAGGCCGTACTGAATCACTTTGAAGAGAACCCGTCAACGAGTACACGAGCGGTTTCTTTGGCTATCAATGAGCGGAACTTGGAAACAAGGGACGTACTGGGTCACGCCTAATCGATTACTTGTAAAACTGGTCGCGTTACAAACTTGTCTCCAAATGGATGTAGCACGCAAACGGTACGTTCCAATTCACACTATTATCTACTCATTCCCCTCGACAAGTCTTAGAAATTTGTAATGGGAATTTCCGAACATTCTGTAACTTAAAGGCGGGAGCAACACCGAAGGAATTTTGTCCCAGTATGATTCGCTGCTCCCGCCTTGCCCATGGCCTACAGAGCCGAATAGATGAGGTCATAAAAAATTTTTCTGTGGCTAACAGTATCGGTTCCTCTGTTAACGAAGTATCTCTCTTTTAACAAAATAGCACCAAACGTTTCCCTCCCAACTGAAACCATAATTACATGTTGGTGCACCTGGCTATTGACAGCTTTATATTATACCCAACACTACCAAAAACTCAAAGAGGCAGTAGACATATTCGGCTCTAGTAAGTCAGATTCCAATGAAAAAGACCAGACTGTTCTTAAGAATAACAAGAACGTTGCATCTTTGCCAATTTTAAGAGATCACTTTCAGCATCTTCCTGTTGCAGCTCAACGGCTAGAGTCCGCATCTCTGCGTCTGAAAGACTCTGTAGACGTGATCTGCGAGGCGCAGATGTATCTGGAGTCATTACCTCCTTCATTAGGTACACCATGGGTAACTAAATTAAGTAATATTCTTTTCAGAAATCCAGGAAAAGAAGATATGAAGAAAGTGTCCGCCATTGTTCAGGGGGAGAAGTTCGAAGCTGGATTCTATTGGGGACCATAAGCAATTATGTCGATAAAATATGCATCATTGACCTCTTGTGCTGTAGAGAGATCTCTCTCAGCCTAAAAAAATATATTGAGAGAAAAACTTGTAAATGTAAGTAAAACTTATAAATGTAAGTAATACTAAAATTTGTAATACTAAAATTTAATATAAAATTTCTTTTTAGTTATAACGGTAGATCACGCACTGTGGTCATACGTATCTCAAATGTGTGTTTTTACGTAACACACGAAAAGAATTTTTCAGTAATATACTGTTCATTAAAATAATATATAAAGGGAAAACAATTCTAGCACGCCGCGCGGGATTAGCCGAGCGGTCTAAGGCGCTGCAGTCGTGGACTATGCGGCTGATCCCGGCGGAGGTTCGAGTCCTCCCTCGGGCATGGGTGTGTATGTTTGTCCTTAGGATAATTTAGGTTAAGTAGTGAATCAACTTAGGGACTGATGACCTCAGCAGTTAAGTCCCATAAGATTTCACCCACATTTGAACATTTTTTGAATTGTAGCGCGGGTATATGTCTCAAATTTTTACGATTTTTTTAGTGCCGAAATAAGGAATAGCTAATTGCTTGTTTTCCACAAATTCAATTGACATTGTTCCAAGCAACTTTCACATAAGTCAAAATATTGTAACAAATGTATGTGGTTCCCGGGTTCGATTCCTGGCGGGGTCAGGGATTTTCTCTGCCTCGTGATGACTGGGTGTTGTGTGATGTCTTTATGTTAGTTAGGTTTAAGTAGTTCTAGGGGACTGATGGCCATAGATGTTAAGTCCCATAGTGCTCAGAGCCATTATAATTTGTTTTCTCACATAAATTCTGTCTTTCGTTATTCGTGTTAGTGTTCAGTGGCTACTGTCTTACACACTATATAATATCATTTCTACTTCATAACTTCTTACAGTGTAACTCGTTTAAATAGTATAGTTACTTTCCTCATATATACTATGTAACACGTCATTATCATCAGTTTCTCTCTTTATTTTCTGTTAACCTCAACCGAAATTAGAATTATTAAAGGTTTCAGCTATCTCTGAGTAGATACTTACCTGCCATATTAGTTCAGTATTTATTCAAACACTATATAAAGCAACATAACTATCCCTCACATTACTAAAATTGCTGTGGGGTTCGGCCTCCAGCCCTCCTCACACGCCTTTTGATACTCTGCAGACCCATATAACTACTTTTGATAATGCTTTGCAGCACCTGGATCATACAATTTAACTACCAACGATGACTCTGCATTCGTAGTATTCCATTAGCCTGCACTGATAAAGCAGCGCCCCTGCTCCAGCGAACGCCATAAATTTGCTTAATATGACAGCGAATTCCTAACTATCGAAGCACTCCTCACTCTGTGCTCTGAATTCCCAAAACACCGACTCTCTTTCACTGATAACGTGAACTAATGACAAATTATATGTACTCTAAGAAAAAATAAAAAAGAACGACACATCACGAAGAAATTATCCGTGTTGAACAGAAATCGGTAGATATGATGTACATGTACAGACAAACAAATGATTACAATTTCAGAAAAATTGGATGATTCATTCAAGAGAAAGAGCTTCACATATTGTGCAAGTCAATAACGCATTGGTCCACCTCTGGCCCGTATGCAAGGAGTTATTCGGCTCGGCACTGATCGACAGAGTTGTTGGATACCCTCCTGAGGGATATCGTGCCAAATTCTATCCAATTGGCACGTTAAACTGTCAAATTCCAGAGCTGGTTGGAGGGCCCTGCACATAATTCTCGTAACGTTTTCAAGTGGGGAGAGAGCTGGCGACTTTTCTGGCAAATGTATGGTTTGGCAAGCACAAAGACAAGCAACAGATACTCTTTGCTGGTCATCAGGCCTCAGTACAAAGCGGGACAGTCCTACACCAGAGCATGAGATTCCAGGCCGGAGACGTGTGTGGAGACACTCCTGACTGCGATGGACACCAGCCTAAATGTCATCACCCAGCTGCTCTCTCTGGGTTGCCATTTCTTTTCATAGGAGGACTCGTTTGGCAGCCATCCGCGGCATACTTCCAGCGCAACGATACGTCGGCTATGCTCTGCGCCCCATTTTGTTGCCCTTCATGGCAAGCGATCCTGGGCTGCTACGTAAACAATGAGAGCTTCATCTCAGATTCGAGAAAAGTCAGAACCTAGCTGACAAACAAAAGCTGAACGAAGCGAAATTGAGCGTGTAGAGAGCAATAACAGAGCCTTTCAATGACTTAGAAAGCAAAATTTTGTCAGTCGATTTGAGTAAAAGCCCTAATACAAAATCACTAAGTTAGGCGCTGCAGTCTGTAACAGCGCGACCGCTACGGTCGCAGGTTCGAATCCTGTCTCGGGCATGGATGTGTGTGATGTCCTTAGGTTAGTTAGGTTTAAGTAATTCTAATTACTAGGGGACTGATGACCTCAGAAGTCCCATAGTGCTCAGAGCAATTTGAACCATTTTTTCACTAAGTTATTCGGAATCATCTATTCATTCACCCAAATACCATATGGCATCGAAACGAAAGATAAGAGGGCTGAAATATTGAATTCGGTGTTCCAAAATTGTGTCACCGCCGGAAGATGTAAGGCAATCCCTCCTTTGTATCGTCTTACGAACGTCGAAATGGTAGATCTTGCTATAACCGATCGCAGATCAGAAAGTAACTACAGTCGCTTAGTAGTGGTTTTCCACTACTAAGCGACTGTAGTCAGGACCAAATAAGTTTCCTATAATATTCTACAGAGTTTATGCGAAAAAACGTGCTCCCCTTCTAGCTGCAGTTTATCGTAGATCCCTGTAGGAACGAATGGCACCTAGCGACTGGAAAAGAGTGCAGGTCACTTCCGTTTTCAAGATCTATATCGTTGACAACAATCTGTTGTAAAATTATGGAACATGTTTTATGCTCAAGAATCATGATGTTTTTGGAGAACAAAAATATCCCCTATGAAAATGAACATGGATTCACAAACGGGGGTCTTGCGAAATTCAGTTCGTTCTCTTCCTCCCCGAGATACGCAGCGCTGTAAACAAAAGCGCTCAGGTTGATTCCGTGTTCCTTGACTTCAAGAACACATTTGATACCATCCCGCACTGCCGTTTAGTGGCGAAAGTATGAGCTTATCGAGTACCGGCACAGATTTGCGACTGGATTCAAGACTTCCTTGGAGATAGGACTCAACACATCGCTGTCAACGGAGCAAAATCGACAGATGTAAAGATAGTTTTCGGAGTACCCACAGGAAGTGTGATGGGAATGTTATTTTTTAAAATGTATATAAATGATCCAGCAGAAAACGTCGAATACTCTTTACGGCTGTTGGCAGAAGACGCGATTGTCTGCAACAAAGTAGCATCGCCAGAAGACAGTATCGCTTTGCAGAATTACCTGCAGAGGATTGATGTAAGATGCAGGTTCTGGAAGGCTACCCTGAACCTAAGTACATGCAACATATTGCGTGTACATAGGGAAAGAAAGCCACTACCATGAAGCTACACTGTTGATGAGAAACTGCCGGAAACAGTATCTACTGTAAAAAATCTAAGAGTAGCTATCCAGAGCAACTTTAAGTGCAATGACCACATTCACTATATGATCAAAAGTATCCCGACACATGGATGGAAGTGACTTACAAGTTCGTGTAGCCCTCCATCTGTACTGCTGGAATTAGATATGGTGTTGGCCCACCCTTACCCTTGATAACAGCATCCAGTCTCGCAGGCATACGTTCAATCAGGTGCTGGAAAGTTTCTTGGGGAATGGTAGCCCATTCTTCACAGAGTGCTGGACTGAGGAAAAGTATCGATGTCGGTCGGTGAGGCCTGGCAAGAAGTCAGCGTTCCAAAACATTCCAAAGGTGTTCTATAGGATTCAGGTCAGGACTGTTTGCAGGCCAGTCCATTACAAGGATGTTACTGTCGTGTAACCACTCAGTCACAGGCCATGCATTATGAACCAGTGCTCGATCGTGTTGAAAGATGCAATCGCCATCCCCGATTTGCTCATCAGCAGTGGGAAGCAAGAAGGTGCTTTAAACATCAATGTAGGCCTGTGCTGTGATAGTGCCACGCAAAGCAACAAGGAGTGCAAGCCCCCTTCATGAAAAAACACGACCACACCATAACACCACCGCCTACGAATTTTACTGATGGCACTACACACGCTGGCAGATGACATTCACCGGGCATTCGCCATACCCACACCCTGCCATCTGACTGTAACATCATGTACCGCGATTCGTCACTCCGCACAACGTTTCCCACTGTTCAGTCGTCCAAAGTTTACGCTCCTTACACCAAGTGAGGCGTCGTTTGGCCTTTACCGGCGTGATGTGTGGCTGATGAGCAGCCGTTCGACCATGAAATCCAAGTTTTCTTACCTCCCGCCTAACTGTCATAGTACTTGCAGTGGATCCTGATGCAGTTTAGAATTCCTGTGTTTCCACTTCACTATCACATCGGAAACAGTGGACCCAGGGATGTTTAGGAGTGTGTAAATCTCGCGTGCAGACATATGGCACAAGTGACACCCAATCACCTGATCACGTTCGAAGTCCGTGAGTTCCGCGGAGCGTCCCATCCCACTCTCTTACGATGTCTAATGACTACTGAGATGGCTGATATGGAGTACCTGGCAGTAGATGGCAGCACAATCTACCTAATATGAAAAACGTATGTTTTTGGCGGTGTCCGGATACTTCTGATCACATAGTAGGAAAAGCGGATGTCAGACTTAAATTCATAGGAAGAATATGAAGTAAATGTAATTCATCCACGAAGGAAATGGCATATAAGGCGCTTGTTGGACCGGTTCTTCAGTATTGTTGATCGATATTGGATTTTCAAATTTGTGTGAAATCTTATGGGACTTAACTGCTGAGGTCATCAGTACCTAAGCTTACACACTACTTAACCTAAATTATCCTAAGGACAAACACACACACCCATACCCGAGGGAGGATTCGAACCTCCGCCGGAACCAGCCGCACAGTCCGTGACTGCAGCGCCTAGACCGCGCGGCTAATCCCGCGCGGCATCGATATTGGATCCTGACCAGGTTGGACGGATAGAAGATCCAACGAAGAGCAACACGTTTCGTCATGAGATCGTTTAATCGGAGCGAGATAGTTACCGAAATGCTCAAGAAACTCCAGAGGCAGACGTCACAGTACATGCATTCCGCATTGCCGAGAGGTTTACTATTGAAATTTCGAGAGAGCACTTTTCGGAAACAGTCGGACAACATACAAGGGAAAATCAGGTAGTAATGCACAATAGTTTTACTATCGAAAAGTTTAAAAGGTAACAAAACAAAAAAATCAAAAGTAAACTTACATCTTTTACCTACTTATCCTCCTATCACAAATGTTCTCAAAATATTTCTCCCATCGTGGTACCAATTTCAATATGCCCTGTTCGAAGAAGTCCGTTTGATTGAAGTATGCTGATTTCACTCCTGCATCTGTCGCAAGGATTTGGCCAGCCATGAATTTCTTCATGAAACCAAGCAGATGAAAGTTAGATTGTTCTAATTCAGCTAAAAAATCCCCGTTAGATTGTTTTAATTTAGCGATCGCCCTAAAAAGGGATCTCATGCTCCCATCGGACACAGATTGCTCTTCGTCTGACATTTCACTTCCCGACATTATTGTAAGATATTAACTAGTTACACACGCAGACTTGTAATCAACAATCCTATTAAAAGCACACTCCCTATGTACAACACTCCACTTCCAACTTAAAACGGACTCACCGGACACTAATATTGTAGTTTGTAGTAGTTCTCGATGATCAGTGTGCTGCTACGGGCTGCAGAAGTAACCGCCGTCGATGCAGCCGCTGAGATGCTGCGACCCCTCTTCCGCAACCGGCAGTACGCTGAGTCGAACACCGGAGACGTCACTGGCCGCAACCACGCCCGGCCGCACCGTAGACAGGCGAAGCCCTCAGCAACACCTCTAATACCAGCCGGAGGAACGCCCCCCAGCTGACGTACTGGGCCTGTTAGTTTAGGGAGAGGAAGGTTGTCGGGGTTTGCAGCGTTCAGCTGCTGCCCAACAGATGCGCCTTCTCGTGGAATAACTGCGTGATCGTACTGCTTGGCTGCGCTCCGTCAGATGCCCACACCCGCGAAGTCGCCGCTGGCTGGTGAAGGCTCCACGAAGACTCGCGTTGACTTCCGAAGGACTCTTGATGTTTTAATTGTCTCGTACCTGTGTGCCGTAGTTGCACACAAGTCCTGTTTATAAGGTCGCCACGGTGTAGTGTAACGACGTAAGTTTTGTATAAATGATTTTCTTTTGTCATATGACCATTTGCAGACTTCGTCACCTACGTCAGTTACAAAACACTTCAAAATTATTTAAATTCTTTTAAAGTTGTCTCTGAATGGTTCTTGAACGAAACTGTAATTAAAACATCATATTTGAGTCGTATGCGCAGAATTACGTCACTCAGTCCAATTGGTCTGCGCAAACTTTTTTCAATTTAGATGTCGTTTGTTTCTTCTCAGACATTATATTAATGCAAGTTATCTGCTTTAATAAATATTAAAACCACATTGAATAAACTTTTAAGACTCAAACTCGCGATGAACGTTGTCAAAATTAATAATCTTGTCAAATAAATCAGTAAGGCTTCTTCCTTAATACAATTCTTCATAAATAAATTTTCGGAACACGTATTTAAACTCTTGTAGTATACACTAGTTTATTATCTTCCTATATACTACATATAGACGTGAACCTGAGCCTTGACAAAATAGAACTGAACATTTATAACATGATTAAACTTTCTACGACGTCATTGTTGTAAAAACATTACAAATTCTTATTTTTCCAGTTTTTAGAAGCACGACGCAACAACTCGGTTTCAGGATCTTCTGTTTCTCTTTGGCTGTCGACCCGCGACGTATAGTGGCCAACAATTTTCTCTCTGGTCCCGGCAGTGAAGATGCTGTCTCCGTTCGTTGCGCCACCCTCTCCGTACATGAAACATAAAAATAAATACAACTTTAGATAATTCACAAAAGCCGGCCGGAGTGGCCGAGCGGTTCTGGCGCTACAGTCTGGAACCGCGCGACCGCTACGGTCGCAGGTTAGAATACTGCCTCGGGCATGGATGTGTGTGATGTCCTTAGGTTAGTTAGGTTTAAGTAGTTCTAAGTTCTAGGTCATCAGTCCTCAGACGTTAAGTCCCATAGTGGTCAGAGCCATTTGAACCATTTTTGAGCCATAATTCACAAACATTACAAATATTACAAAATACAAAAACAAAACACTAAATTAAACTTATATTCACCTGCAAACTGGGCTGACACTGCTGGATGGGTGACGCTTCAATTTCGCGTCCCCCTACACCTCCTGGAAGAATACACACCACCAGCCCCGGATCTACGATATTTTCGAACCGGGGCAAAAACCTAATCGTGGCGCCCCGGCCCTCTCCTAATCGAGCGTTTTGGACAGGACGTCAAAAATTTTAAAAAATCGATTTTTCAAAAATATGTTCCATAGTTTTAAAATATCGCTGCGGTTGTAAGGTTCTTTTCATTTAACACACTACCGGTTTCGGGCTCTTATGTGCCCATCATCGGCTCGTTGGTAGCACACCGCGTCTTGTACACGTCCACCGTGGCGCTCGGGATCACAGCACCAAGTTACAACACCTGAAGATGGCCGTATAAGAGCACGAAACCCGTCGTGTGTTACGTAAAAAGAACCTTCCAACTGTAGAGGTATTTTCACCCTCAGTTGCGGATGTTCCTCCGACAGGATTGTTTGTAGAAAAATATGTTCATTTTGTAGCGCACGTCTTTTTGAAGAGTTTGATATATATGTTCGAGGAAATGTAAGACGTGTTATTTAGGTTTAGGTGCGCCGAAGTCCAGTGCCACGCCTCTTCACACAGCATTCTTCTATCGTACATTACTGTATTTCGCTCTGTGGAATTCAAGCGTGTATATTTTGTAATGGAAGCGATCAAGCCTATATTCGGGGCAGCGGAAATTAAAATGTCCTGGGGTGTCTCTACAACCCCCAGTCGGCCGGTTAGACATCCTCCCCCTTAAAAATAACTCATAATTAATACTGGGTAGGATTATTTGTAACTGGGAGAATAAGGACTCTTCAGAAAATTTGCACTCCTTAATGCCTGTTAGCTAGTAACTTCCCCTTTTGTGTGACATAAAGTTGATTACAGGAAACATAAAACCAATAAAGACAAGAGACAAGCAAGACAGTAAACATTTCTTCAACCCTTAGGTCTCATCATCTTTTTCTCTCTTGTCTAGCTACAGCTTTGTACGGCGTGCTTTCCTTTCTGCTAAGGAATCTATTACCTCACCAAAACCTGTCAAACATTTTGCTACATGAAAAATCCAAGTGTCGTTGTAAAATACCGAAAAAGCTATTAATACGAATAGTATCAATGAATGGTGTGGTTTCTCGATTTGAATAGGTCTATTTTGTCAGTGCGTGCTAGATAAAACGAAATAGGCCTTTCTAATATTGCAGCTATTGTAACGCACACCAAATAAGCGAGACTGTTCTGTCACAAATGATCATTTTTATCTAACTCATTTATATAAATAACACGACAGAACATAATTCACGAGATACCAATATCAAATGCCTATGAGGCCCATTACAAGCAAAAAGTTTTATGTTAGGAAATAGTTTCACATTTCATTCATAAGATCCAGTTTTTCAAGTATGAGACAGGAAAGTAGTACTAGTACGAAATTTTTATATAAATTTAGAATCGTCATAGTCTTCCGTATAATTTGTGTGAAGTCTCCGTTTCTTCTCCTTCCTCGTTCTATGAGACAATCTCGTCATAACTGATTTTATAGCTATTCTGTCATTGTCAAAACTTATTCTCCGGTTAACTTCACTAACACTGCCAGTAATACCTTTTTAGTTATCCCGCATTTATTCTCCGCTTAGGCGTTATTACGTGTTCGTACAACGCATTTTTCGCGCTGTTCCGAGAGTAGAACATAAGCGGCTGCTAACCAGGGACTGTACAACTGGCCCTTAGTAGTGTAGAGATCTGGCAAAAATTTTCCGTCATAATTTCATTTTCTTGGATACACCAAGAAGATACTACGTAATCTTGCTTACCGGTTATTCCTGTTAGTCGTTCATTTCCACACTGACACTCTGAATCTATGGATTTCGCTAATAATTATAGCAACGCTTGTTATTCGTACACTCAATTAATCACTTAAACGAACAGCAGCAATTGATACTCACCCCTTAGGGTTTATTCGGCTCGGCTCGTATAGCTCCGTCACTTTTTTGTCTGCAGGAAAGCGTTTTATTTGTTGATGCGACGAGGATTCCCCTGGTAGAGACATCACTTACACTGTGCACTCATTCAAAAACCGACTTATCATTCGTTCAGACATCAACTTATAATGTTTTCAAAAATGTTCAAAAACCAACAGGATTTTAAAATCTTATTAATAATCGATAGACCAACGACCACTGGACGCTAGGCGCTTTGTGAAAAAAGATTTTTCTTCACGAATATGAATTTAGCGCCCCCTGAAATCGTCGCCAAGGGCAGATACCCCGGTTTGACCCCCTCCCTTCACCCTCAGATCCGGGCCTGCACACCACCTGGAGACATTGCTACAATCCATACAGTCGTCCCCATACAAGCGATGAACGTCCTTGTGAATTTCACTCCGTCTAAGTCCTTTAGTCCACAAATATTGAACTACCCCAAGCTACCCTTTACGAGTTGGAGATAGTTACATGCGCACCGTATTTGTTTCGTAGTCCACGCTTCTCTCGCTAGAGATGCACATGAAAACAAAACACACTCTGTAGCGCAAACTTCAAAGCATGTCGTCGTGAAATTTCAACATTCCAGCTGCATTACCAGGCGAGGAAAAAATTATTGTACATTGCCTTCCGATCCTTGCTCATATTACTTCCTCCCACATTCATCTCTCATAATGACGACGACGAGAAAATTTGGGAAATTAGAGCCAATACAGAGGCTTATCGACAACCATTCGCGAGTGGAACACGCTAGGGGGAGATATAGTTTGTGGTTGCAGAAATACCCTCCGTCACACACTATTGTGTGGCTTCCGGAGTACTATGTAGATGTATATGAGATTCCAGACAAAATGAGGAAGAAGATGTACACCTTGCTTTCGGTGTGGCAGTAAGAGAATTGTGTCTAGCAGCTCGCGCTGCCGACGGCACCTGCAGCTTGTCTGCGACGCTTCCGGCAGTGGGTTAGCGCGGCGAGGCGCGGCGCGTGTGCCAGTCCGCTGGCCCCGGGCTCCAAATCGCGGCGTGCGCCCACTGCAGGCGACCGCCAGCGCGAACCGCGGGCCAGTGGCAGTAGCGCGTCTGACGCCAGCCGGAGAGGACGCGCCGCGCAGTGCAGCGCTCAGCACTGGGAAGTTACGCCGCCGCCGCCGCCGCCGAAGCAGCACCCAGCCCGCAACCCGCCACTGCTGCTCCCGCGGTGAGTCTCTACGCTGCTCTGCGTGCTATTTCAGGGACAACAATAATTGTCATCGAATACTGGCAAGCAGAGATCTGATTCAAATCTGGCTGGCGCGACCCGTTGTCGGGCGGTACCTCAAGGTTTCGTTCTGGGTCCTCCACTATTCTTGGAGTACAGGATATTCTACATCTATACCATTCTCCGCAAGCCACCTAATGGTGTGTTTCGGAGGGTACTTTCGGTACCACTATCTGATCAGTCCAACCCTGTTCCACTCGCTAATAGGGCGTGGGAGGTATGATTGTCGATAAGCCTCTGTATTGGCTGCAATTTCTCGAATTTTCTCCTCCTGGTCAGTATGCGGGTTGTATGTGGGGGGAATTAATTTGTTTAATATGTTGTCTGACACCTCCTGAAAAGTGCTCTCCCGAAATTTCAATAGTAAATATGTCCATGATGCACAACGTCTCTGTCACGTCTGCCAGTGGAGTTTGTTTACCATCTCCGTGACGCTCTCTCGCCATCTAAACGATCCCGCGACGAAACGCGCCGCTCTTCGTTGGATGTTCTCTATCTCCTCTATCAGTGCTACCTGATACGAATCCCAGACAGAAGCAGAATACTTAAGAATCGGACGAACTAGCGCCTTATAAGCCACTTCTTTCGTGGATGAGTTACATTTCCTTAAGATTTTTCCGATGAGTCTTATGTCTGCTTCTCCCACTATCTGTTTTATACGGCCATTCCATATTCTGAAATATGTACACAAAGTTCTATATAGCTATACGCACAGAGATACAGTTTGCGTAGTTACATGGACAGACTTTTCCCGAAAAAGAAGATACATTGACGGAAAAATATCGACGTACCGTCCAAAAAAATTATCGGTTGCACATTGTTAATACACTCACAGTTTTAGAGCTGTATATTTAAGTACTGATTTATTATTAGATATTCTGTACATCCGGAAGCTAGCAGCCTGCTTATCCCTCTTAGAGCAAGAACTGAAAGGAAAACGATACACGTTCATGATTGACGATAGTCACTTTGCTAACAATGGTAACTGCATTCAAGTGGCACAATAAAACGTGTGCGGTGGGTCCGTCGTTCAGTTTCGCCACATATCAGATTTGTGTGGAACACTTCATGCCAACTTCCCGGTTTTTTTCATTTCTGCGAACACAAGCGAATTAGCAGTCGAAGAGTTAAAACTGCGTCGTGAAGTTAAACTCCGCAGTTTCTGTTGGTAGCACTGAGCGCCGATTACGTCAGCATTTGCCTCACACGTCTCCACCCACCGCAAAAACCAATCTTGTCATTTAGATTTTTGTTCATCAGTTTCAGCAAATGTTTCTGAAGAATGCCGATGTGAAGTAATAGCACAGTAGTTGCGATTTTTAACGGTTCTGGTGTACTTTTTGTTTATAGCGGATATCTTGTTATTCCATTCACAGCGCCACCCTCCAGCGCTATCAGACTTCTCCTTTGTGCCATCCATATTTGCTTCAGACAAAATGGTTCAAATGGCTCTGAGCACTGTGGGACTTAACATCTGAGGTCATCAGTCCCCTAGAACTTAGAACTACTTAAACCTGACTAACCTAAGGGCATCACACATATCCATGCCCGAGGCAGGATTCGACCTGCGACCGTAGCGGTCGCCCGGTTCCAGACTGAAGCGCCTAGAACCTCTCGGCCACAGAAGCCGGCTTTCTTCAAACAGTCAAAGAGAAAGGCTGGACGTGACAAAAGCTCAAAAAGTAGTTCACAAAGTGAAAGTAAAATTATGTTCTACTATAATTTCAAATATTCACCGAAAATTGCGAAAAAACATAAATTAAAAATATTGGCACTCGATATAGCCGTTCCGATAGCGATATATTGATATATCGGTGAAGAATCAGCGCCTACACAATCGATATTTATCGGAAAAATATCGATATGTCTATATTTTATCAGCAGCCCTACTGTGTATCTACAGCAGTGTTTTGCCTCAAGAGCCGGTACTGACACTGTGGCGTGGCACCTCGGGCTGAATGTATTATATATATATATATATATATATATATATATATATATATATATATATATATATATATATATATATATATCCTAATGATAATTGGTAAGCTACATAAATTAGTATACTATGAGCCCTTAAGAGACTAGCTACAGTAAGGGCTCGAAAAATTGTCCGCCAGCCCCCAGGTACTGATCATCCAGAACACTTCGCGTCGATTGCTTTGTTTAAAATTGCTGCCACCCACAGCGACCCCAAACTTGACAATGTAACTGTCAGACGAAATGTTATTTTGTTGTTTGTGTGGGCGAATGATTAATTGACTAATAGCAGTAACTGCAGTTATAATTAAAAGCATTATGCAATACGAGGCAAGATCAGAAATGTTTTCTACAGTTTTTCACGCCATTTTTCTTCTACTCACTGCATTGTATTAATATAACCTTAATTTAATTGTATATTCTTGCTAAGAATATGTACCGAATTCTAAAATGATCGTCTCTGCAGTATTCTCGAAGTTATCTTTCTTCCGTGTCAAAATTTATACAATAGCAGCTCATCGGAACCAAATGCACACGCCTGCGACTTGTCGGCATTGGAAGACAAACAATGAAACAGTCTCCAGCTCATATCCTCTGACACTGCAATGGTAGCTCTACTTACCCGTCTGCCCCTGTGGCAAGCGGCCAACGTCACTTAGCTCACAGCCGAATTAACCAACGTCGATTAAATCTAAGAACATCTTTAAATAGTATTGTCTCTGTAAGTAGTTTTGTTTATTTCTGAGCAGGAAAAGTACACTTTTAAGAAACTCTTAATCTTACTTGGCATTTTTTGATTCGGCTCTTAGTTGCTAGATACATATTGTTGTACAATAAGACTGAAACCTCAGGTCGCACCAATATTTCATTCGGGCCACATGCGGCTTGCTGAGCATAGTTTGACGACCTCTGATCCATAATGTGTTCGTTTTACCCTTAAGTTAAATGAATGCTACAGTTTTTAGGCTATAACTGCAATTAAAATGTACCAAACATGCGTTTATTATCGAAAGTGGATAGGAGGGAGAGTTTTATGCCCCTAATTGACCCAAATAGATCATCTATGAAGATACTTGAAGCCATTTGTGTGTGCAGCTGCATGTGATATTAAGTGTGTGTGAGGATATACTTCAGTAACGAATAGTCAATACCTGTGAAACTATTCGCCATCAGCTTGGTATTTTTCACACATTGCAACAACCCGTGCTCCTAAGCATACAAAGTAAAATTTAAGCAGTTAGAAGATATTTTGATCTTTCTTTTGTGCTTCATCACTACAGCTGAATATACAGAGCTGGTTTGATAACATTTTTCGACAGAAGCGACTCATCATTTGGCGCCCCTCCACCCTTTTCCCACGTACGCTTCTACCTCCTTGGTTTTTGCTATTAATTGTCAAACGCACTGTATACAAACGTTGCATTTGGGCTCCCCATTCAGGTTTTCGCTCCTAAGAGGCCGCTAACTAATATTTCGATACGCCCTGTATAGAGATCTTACGGCTGTGGTTCCCGAAGCGACGGCTGGCGTCGCTTGGGCGTTAAACCGACCCTGTGAACATGTTTCGTCAATGTGCATCACCCGCAGTGCCTAATCTTAAGCATTGTTATACACATAGTTCTTATTCTAGATGGTTCTGGTCCTATTTATCACCTGCAATGATGAGCGACTTACCATGACAGTTAGTATACTTACCAGACTCACCCTGTATATGTGTAATCTGTTTGTGCTCATGAGAGGTGACTCCATTAAATTCCTACTTTTAGATTCTGGTGTACTAGGAATTGAATGTAAATGATACTGCCAGTAGTGTGTAAATCATTGCTTTACACACTGTCGATAAAGTGACATATCCGTACCTCACCTGAAGACGATAACTTGTTTATCTTGCTATTTTAACTATAATCGGCTATATCCTGTCGCATTTTATTTTGAGGAAGCTATGCTTTCACAAACGATAGTCAAGAATATCTTTTCTGAAAGTGTACTTGCTCCAAAATATGAAGGAAACACTTCCTTAACGCCTTGTGCAGAAAGGTGAGGATCGTTCTGCGCATTCAGTAGATCTCCTGCAGAACTGAAAAATGTGAAGGATAAGCCTCATATTTCCAAACGGAAGTTGAAGGCTTCTTGGTAGCTCACACATTTTATTCTATGCAAGCGACACTCGCAGTAGTATTAAATCTTCCGTTGTATTGACTTCCTTACATCTTTAAACTGTGATAAACATCTTGTCTTCGAGGTATTTTTTTTCCATTTAGCATTCTGTAACTGCTTCACCGCAGCAGGTTCCACACAACACCATAAACCAAATAACTAATTAGATCAGATTAAACTAAATACTTGCGAAGCAGACCATGTGTGAACTGGTTCCATCGATCAGTCCAGATCGAAATGATGATCTCAGTTCTCAGTGCAACGAAAAACCAGTCCAAAGTTGCCAATTTTACTTTTCTATTCACTCGATGTCTAGTTTCCGGCCGAGATCCATTTTCAAATCATCGCAACATAGTCGTAAATGGTACTTTGCAAAAACAGACATAATGTCTGATGGGATAACCGCAATCAGTGGTTTTACAATGTTACTTATAATCCGCCTTGTTTGCAAAAATGTTTATTCACATGACCGGTTTCGGTTCCTCTAGAACCATCTGCAGATCTGCAATTTCGGTTACAGGAGTAATCCCTCCACACACAGCAACCTTCACATGGTACGTCACATGTCACATTGCTGATCTGAAGATGGTTCTAGAGGATCCGAAACCGGTCATGTGAATAAACATTTTTGCAATCAAGATGGTTTATAAGTAACATTGTGAATGGTACTTCCGAATATGTGAAAACCATACAGAGTTATCTGTATGCGCTGTAACTGTTCGTTGCACATTTTTGATGTGGTTTTCATATCTTCGGAAATACCATTTTTGACTATGTTACGATGATCTGAAAGTGGGTCTCGGCCCGAAACTAGCCGTCGAGCGAATAAAAAAGTAAAATTTGCAACTTTGGAGTGGTTTTACGTTGTACTGATTACCAGAAGTTACTGACCCACAGCTACCCCATCATGTTGGAAGTTCGTAAATTTGTTCTGATATAGTGTGACTGGCGCTGGCCCTCCTGACACCTAGTCAGTATTTTTGACGGGTGATTTATGAAGGGTAGTTATGCACCAGCAAGCACCCTTACGCTCTAGAGAACTTAATACAGCACCTGACAAGCTATGTTCATAACGCATCATCGACATTTACGCTGATCTATAAAAGGGTTCAATACTGGCTTTAACGAGTTATAATCAAGAATCCTAAGTGTCATACCAATTGGGCAATGAACATTAAAATAGAACAAAAAGTGAATTTCCTAGTTCTTCGCTTTTCCCGTGTTCACGTGTAATTACTTTAGATCTACGACTGAGAACGAATTTGAATTATGGTGCAAGTACTCAATTCCAGATCAGTCGAAAACGTTCTAGAAAATCATAAAAATGAACATTCAAGAAAAACGTAAAAGCTGATATTTTACGCGTAAAATTACTCTAGAATGCTCGAAAATACTCTTAGATCCACTATCCTGATATAAAATACTCAGTCACTCACTCATTCATTTTTGTGGAACACCGATAACATTCCAAAACATTCCAGAACGTTCTAGAAAATTCCTAAATATTCGAAAAAGTTAACGAAAACTCTGGAACTTGCGTTTGTTCGTCGCCAACGAAACACAGTTGTGAAGACTTACAAGATTCGTCTGGCAGTGGTAACAAAGATCTCACTCTATGATAGACTTGTCCTTTAATCTAAGACACAGAAATGAATTGGCGTTCTTCACTGCTCAAGGAAGGAGCATCAAGTGATGTCATTAGGAAGCAAGCATTTTACGTTCTCATATTTCGTAGAATATGTTTTGTTTCTGGAGTTTCTCCAGTCATATTATGAAAGAATTCTGATGGAGGTACTTCCAGTGGTGTCAAACTTTTCCACTCAAACTGACAATACTTTTTGCCAATGTGTTTGTTGTACTCTTTAGTGTGATCATAATGGAATGCTTCACTTCATAAACTGTAATCTCTATTACTTCTGTTTTGTACTTTTCATACATTAATGTTTTGTTGACGTTTCCTTCGTGTGCTTGCGATCATAGTCTTTCGGGAATTTCACTAACTGAAACAGTGTAGCTCGTTTCGTAATCTTGTTTCTTCGGCAGGTTCTCTCTGCCTGCTTGCTGAGAGTCTCACTCGTTTCTCTTCCCTAATGTCATCTCATCTCTATGTGCATCTGTTACGTTTCCTCGAGATCTATTCATTCTCTTCCGTTTTGAAGCTAAACATATTTCTTGCTACTCATCTGTTTCATTTCTTCGCTGTTCTTTCCGTTTCCTCCTTTCCAGTTCAACAACGGCAAAATCTTCTCCCTTATGTTTAGGCATCCTGTTAAATGTTAATATTATTTAACGCACTAAAATACCACTTAATACACTTTACACTACATACTTAATAGCCTCTTTGTCCGTCTTTGGAACGAAATATATCACTGATTCTGCGTATCAGGGCTCCGTCAGTTTGTTGGTAGGTTTTTGGAAGTATGGGCATTAGATGTCTACCTACAGGTCATGTGATTCGCGTAAATAGCGGACCGCTGATTTGCGTACGCAGTGATGGTGCCCAAGAGCGACCCAGATGGTTTCCGTATGAATCACAGCAGGTGAAATTGCGCGCCCAGATATCACAGTGAGTTCACTATAATGCTCCTCAAACCACTGTAGCACGGTTCTGGCTCCGAGACACGGTAAATTATATTGTTGAAAGATGACACCGCCGTCGGGGAAGACTACAAGCTCGAAGGTATGTAGGTGGTTCGCAGTTGCCAGCGTGTCTACCACAGGTCCCATGCAAGCGCAGGAGGAAGTCTCCTATAGCACAATACGGATCCCACCACACTGCGTTCGTGGAGCACTACACGTTTCGAACCGCCGTTCACCTGGATGACGGCGTTTGTGGAGACGACCATCGATCTAGTCTAGCAAAAAGCAGCCCGAAGGGCCGACACGATTCCGCCGACTGACGGTCGAATCCCGAAGGTCCCGTGCCCACTGCAATCGTAACTGACGATGTCATTGGGTCACCATTTGAATATGTAGGGGTGCTGTGCTGCGGAGCTCCATGTTCAACAATGTAACAATGAACGGTGTGGTCCGAAACCCGGGGTGCGTACACCCGCATTGTGCTTTTTAGGCAGAGATCCCACAGATCACTACCTATCCTATATTACAGAGCAGACAAAAATCCGAACCCCCAAGTTCTCTGAAGAAACGTAGACGTCCAACCATTTAGCGCCTAGAGGTAGTTTCACTGCCCTACCTCTTTCCATAGATGCTCACGGCAGTAGCACGTGAACATTCGACCTGCTTTGCCGCTTTCGAGATACTCGCTCACAGTCTCTGCATAATAATAAAAGCTGCCCTTTGTCAAAGTCGCTTATCTCGATGGATTTCCTCATCTGCAGCCCATATTTTTGCTAGAGTGATTCCCCGTCCGTGTCTGGTCCTCTTCGATACTTTTGTTACCGAGTGACGTGCCCGCAACGCCAGCAGGCGGCATCTAACGTCGCGGTGGGCAATGGCCATAATTTTTTGGCTTATCAGTCGTTCAAATTGTTCAAATGGCTCTGAGCACTATGGAACTTAACATCTGAGGTCATCAGTACCCTAGAACTTAGAACTACTTAAACCTAACTAACCCAAGGACATCACACACATCCATGGCAGAGGCAGGATTGGAACCTGCGACCGTAGCAGCAACGCGGTTCCGGACTGAAGCGCCTAGAACCGCTCGGCCACCGTGGCCGGCTTATCAGTCGTGTATGTGTGTGTGTGTGTGTGTGTGTGTGTGTGTGTGTGTGTGTGTGTGTGTTCATACCGCAACAGGATAATGAAATCTTCTATAATATTTTCGAACATTCTGTAACGTTATGGGAGACTAGAACATTGCGGAACATTCTAGAACATTCTCGAACTTATTGGAAGTTTCTGTAACAGTGTGGAAAATTCTCGGACTTCCTGCCAAATCTCGGCGTCTTCGGTTCCCAATTGCTTTGACTTTCTATAAGAAGCCCACTGTTGCAGTGCTATCTTCGAACCAAACCCCTGCAGTTCCGAACCGAAACCTTCATGCATGGGGAATGGAGGGCTACCATGGCATATAACCCTCACGTAAAAGTGGGGGTGGGTTGCGGAGTTATAGCGGCATGCATGGATAAACAACGTATACATTTAATGTATATATTGACTTACACAATAAAAAAGCGTGACGAATTTGGCTTCATGCTGACAGTAAGGGGTACTGAACTGAAGCTTGTTGCCATAACAGTTCGTTTGGTAAATCCAATATCAACAGTGCACCACCTGAGTTAAAGAGGTGAATAGATATCCTGCCGAACCTGAGTAAATAGTTAAACAATTAACAATCAAGGATAGTTCCAAAAGTTCTTGAACTTGAAATTCAGTGTCCTTCCAAGAGGTTGCTCATACACAAAAAGAAAATGTTTTGTCATTTTTCCACTCGTTTGTAATTAATAAGGGTCATGTCGGAGAACGGCAACGGCCTTGCCGCAGTGGGGACACCGGTTTTCGTCAGATCACCAAAGTTAAGCGCTGTCGGTCGTGGCCGGCAGTTGGATGGGTGAGCATCCGGGCCGTCATGCACTGTTGCAATTTTTCGGGGTGCACTCAGCCTCGTGATGCCAATTGAGGAGCTACTCGACCGAATAGTAACGGCTCCAGTCACAGAAAACCATCGCAGCGCCCGGGAGAGCGGTGTGCTGACCACACGCCCCTCCTACCGCATCCTCAGCCGAGGATGATACGGCGGTCGGATGATCCCGATGGATCACTTGTGGCCTGAAGACGGAGTGAGATCTCGGAGAACGCATAATGGAAAAACTAGAGCTTTCCCACAAATGCTAAAAATTTCAGTTCCGCTCTCAATGGCCTATAAGCTGAGATAGTAACCAGAGTCGGTGCTTTTTTATGTTCGTAATATTCCACTCCACTCTAACACGTACTAGGTTTAACACTAAGATAAAATGAATAAATTCTCTTAAGGCCTGTGCTTTCATCATGAACAGTTTTTTACCATTAATACGTCTGGGGAGTATTAAAGTTAAAAGCTTTTATAGCGACACTCCAGCTCCACACGAAAATGAGTTTGTAATGAAATTCACTGCGTTTCCTATAATGTTCAATATTTTACCTTTGAGATGTTTGTAGATACCAAGGCTACAAGTGACGGTGAAACTCAAAAACTTGTATGCCTACTTACAGTTTCTTGTACTACTTATACTAAAGGACCAAAACGGTAGGACTACGGCCGACCCCGAGATTGAATGCCGCGTGCTGGCTTTGCAGGCACGTGACGCGGTAACGAAAGTGTGCAAACGGTGTAGAGACGAATGGAGAATCACTGTAGCGACGATACCGCCCGAAAACGCAAGTACAGGATGTAACCGGTATAAGTGTATATATTTCTATTGGTGATGGTTTACTGAACAACATACAACAGTATTTACGTCATTTATAGACCCGTAATTACAGCCATTACAAGTCTTATGTTTTTAGACTGGTTCATGGAGCAAGGACAAGCCGTGAATGCTTATTTTGCCCTGGGAAACAGGCCAGGTGTTGAAGTGTAGACGCAAAACGGTTAAGCTATATTGACAGGTATAGTCCACAATGCAGAAAACATCAGGTCGATAGGTTTGTGACGTGTTTTTGAGAAGATTGTTCGATGCATAGAAGAAACAACCAACACACTGATATTTGTACATATTAAAGTAACGCGTGTAAAAATATCTGCACTTATGCTTGTTGCTCACCGTATATATTGACATAAGAGAATTTTCACAGAAAAGGTGCTGGACGTCCACGTCTCACCACTGAACGTTGAGATCGGAGTCTCTATAAAGTAGCATAGGAGATATTCTGTGGCAAGTCTGACGTCAGAGTAGGCAAAAATGTTTTGAAGAACACCGTTCAGCACATTTTGCTGGACATGGGGCTCTACAGTAGACGATCCCTACGCGTTACCATGTCGACCCAACGACAACGTCTGTTATGTAACGTCCATTGTTCAAACTGCCGTCAATGCGAACAAGAGGTGACCGAGACGTGTGACCAATGGCACCCCATACCATCACGCCGGATGATACGCCAGTATGGCGATGACGAATACACGCTTCCAATGTGCGTTCACTGCAATGTCGCCAAACACGGATGCGCCCATCATGATGCTGTAAACAGAACCTTGATTCTTCCGAAAAAATGACGCTTTGCCATTCGTGCACCCAAGTTCGTCGTTGAGTACACCATCGCAGGCGCTCCTCTCTGTGATGCAGCGTCAAGGGTAACCGCAGCCATGGTCTCCGAGCTGATAGTTCATGCTGCTGTAAACGTCGTCGAACTGTTCGTGCAGATGGTTGTTGTCTTGCAAACGTGCTCATGTGTTGACACAGGCATCGCGACGTGACTGCACGATCCGTTACAGTCATGTGGATAAGATGCCTGTCATGTCGACTGCTAGTGATACGAGGCCGTTGGGATCCAGCACGGCGTTCCGTATTACCCTCCTAAACCCACCGATTCCTTATTCTGCTAACAGTCGTTGGATATCGACCAACGCGAGCAGCAATGTCGCGATACGATAAACCGCAATCGCGATAGGCTACAATCCTATCTTTATCAAAGTCGGTAACGTGATGTTACGCATTTCTCCTCCTTACACGAGGCATCACAACAACGTTTCACCGGGCAACGTCGGTCTACTGCTGTTTGTGTATGAGAAATCGGTTGGAAACTTTCCTCATGTCAGCACCTTGTAGGTGTCGGCACTGGCGCCAACCTTGTGTGAATGCTCTGAAAAGCTAATCATTTGCATATCACAGCATCTTCTTCCTGTCGGTTAAATTTCGCGTCTGTAGCCCGTCATCTTCGTGGTGTAGCAGTTTGATGGCCGGTAGAGTACTTGACTGTTTTTGGTAAAGATATTAAAAGGTATTAATTTTATTTTTGACTTGTACCTTATTGTATTTATTGTTGTATTGTTAATGGTTGGAAACGTTTCAATAAATAGGGAAAGGTGTCGCACAACCTGATAAGGCGGGCGCTTCCCGAGTTTTCCTTAGGCTGCGGAAGGAGTAAACTGCCACTTATCTGTATGAGCTTTAACTGTTCGTGGCACGTTTTTGACATGGTTTTCACATCTTCAGAAATGCCATTTTCGACTATGTTACGGAAGTCTTGAAACGATATGTTCTATATTTCTGGCATATGCTTAAAGATTTAGTAATACCTGTATTATACTGTACATGAGTGTAAATTCGGTTTGCTGTCCTGTTGGATGATTTGAAAATGGGTCTCAGCCCGAAAGTAGTTACTGAGTGAGAAACTGTTGACAGACGTCCAGTCTTGTCTGTTTCATGTGAGGAGTGAGCATTCAAGGTACCCAACGTGCAAACAGTTTTCTGTGCCGCAGAGTTGTGCAATGATGGCCTGTACACACACTCGTGATACGCCACACTTACCTGAGAGCTGTGACTGTGTTATCCGACGATTTTCTATGATGATTTTATCAGTCCGATTCCGATTGGTCCCGCCGGTTGCCGGAACGCGGTCGTCCATTCCGTGCTCAGTCACTACTGTAAGATTAGCATCATCGCTTCCTTCATCACGAGCACGAACACCCTAACGTCGCACATTATTAACGTCGTTACAGTCACCAACATTGTTCTACGGATTTTAATTGAAGGCACCTTTTCTATGGTTATAAACTCGATTACAACACGCTGTTTCTCGAGCACCGACATAACGTTACACGCCGCCAGAGAAACAAAATTCGGAAGCACTGCTTTTCAGCAGGCCCACGTAAAAAATATCTGTTAATGTGGACGGTCCTCGTTGCTGATTTCGTATTGAAACCAACATTTTCTTTTCCTAACAGAGGTAGTGGCTAGAGATATTTCTTTGGTATTACGTAACCCAATTAGTTGTACGTCCTATATCAACCCTCCAGACTAATGTATTTTACGTACAGTCTGCCCACAGTTACTTTATTTATAAGGTGCCCACAATACTCTACAAGTTTTTGGCGACCATTCTCCCCTGTCTCCTTTGGCCTTACATACCGATTATGTTACATACATTACATATATATGTTACATACATTATGTTACATACCCGATACGTCTGTCAGCATATTCGACTGCTGTTTGTGATGGACCAACTTGCCTTGCGCACACTGGGGCAACCTGTCAGACGGGTTACAAAATAGCCGGGAATCTCTGATGGCGAGCGACACGCAACGCTTGGAGGAGAGGAGGCCTCGCCAGCCGCCCTGCGCACTTGAACAACACATTAGTTAAGCATTCCAGAACCATGGTTCAAGAGTCCGTACTTTATTGTGGTATAATTAAGCACTCATCCAAGAGGTTTTGTTGCTGAGATCCCATACACCCTACAGCCTTCAAGACATTTTGGTGAATGGGGACAAAATGTAAGAAATGATCCCTGAGAACATAAGGGGCATAAAAAGTTATATTGACGTAGAACTGGAAATGTG
The DNA here is from genome assembly GCF_023864345.2 of Schistocerca serialis cubense. Classification (NCBI taxonomy): domain Eukaryota; kingdom Metazoa; phylum Arthropoda; class Insecta; order Orthoptera; family Acrididae; genus Schistocerca; species Schistocerca serialis. The sequence continues at coordinate 328,220,136 of NC_064642.1, forward strand.
TTCTAAGGCAGGTGCACCCATCTGAAGGTGAAGACAAAAGACCTTTGATGGTGTAGGTTTCAATGATTGAAAGCAACACGCCAGGCAGGTGGGAATGTTCTGTTTGAACTAGTGTTTGAGCTGCACACTCAATAGGCCCTAGGCTGGAACAGAGTCGTGTAGTGGCCATATCGCTCTTCATAACACCAATGGTACGTCTTCCAGCAGGAGAGGCAGGATCACCGCAGGAAGTGCAGATATTCCTCGACTATGAAGCGTTATGGGGGGGTGAGTAGACCTAGTCGGCGGTCACCAATAATCCCCGCCCACACAATGAGGCTGAAGTGGTGCTGATGGTTCGCTGTCGACAGGTGTGTTGCGAATGTTGACGATACCGTCCCCTCTTTAAAAGTGGCTTCATCTGTGAATCCGGTGGATGACAGAAGTCGTTAATTTAATAATCATTCTTCCCTTAATATGTCTCTCTCGTATTACGAGCAATAAGCTGTTTGGCATTACCGTTCTTCATTTATTTTCACTATGCCATACCGAAAAGAGAGCCCTAGTTTAATTTGCAGTAACTTTAACCTTTATTCGAGAGGAGTGGCTATATGCCCGCACCGGGTCTCTTGTGTCTCATCATCGACATTGACTACACAAATAACATTATACCCCACAGTACACTAAAATCGTAGAATGAATAATTCATGCGCTCGGAACTACGAGCACTTTTGAGCCCAAACCAATTGTTAAATTGCAGTTATTATTGCCTATACATACCACACGTTGCTTCTCACCGAGAAAATGTTTTCTTAACTAAAAGTTGTAGAGTGCCTTCCATGCAGCGTATTGACTCGTTAACACGCGAGGCGGCTACAGCGTCAATATGCAACCTTCGAACTCACCGACTGTGGTGACTTAAAATCTTCCAGCGGTTTCTTTTGTTCTTGGATATTCTTGTGGCAAATCCTGCGCAGATTTTGAAGAGTATACAGCAGAAAATGCTCAAAAATATTGTTTCTAATCTTGGTGATGGAAGAAAGGTTTTCATTAGATGAATTTGGCTTGCGAGGGGAGGAGACGTAGTGACTTAAATTCCATCATCCATTTACGGTGTATTGATAATTTTTATTTTTTGGACCATCTGACTACAAGTGAATGAAACACTCAGACCGTCCAAAAAGTGAAAATTATCAATATACCGCAATATTACACGCTACTCAGGAAGACAGCACTACAAAAGTTGACAATGTTCCTTCATCCATGTTTTCTGGAATGTCCTGGATGTAAATCTAAAGCTCTCTCTGCAGAGTTTCCAGTTGTCAGAGCATATTACACCCTTGATGGTGATCCGTCTCTCGGATAAGAGCATGAAGTTCCACAGTCTCCTTCATACTATTCGAAAGTAGTAGGCTATTTGCCGGCACTGAGTCTCGTCTGTCCCAGCATCGATACTGACAATACACATGTCATTATACTCCAACCTATACTGAAATCATCACACTTATGTCATTTGACTCCAAATCCCTAAGCTAAGGGGACCCATACATATTATAAAAATGGAGGGATGAATGGATGATTGGATGGATGGATGGATGTGTGCGTCTATGTTCCACTTCTTCTTCTAAACCACTGGACCGATTTCAGCCAAACTTGTTAAACATATCTCTTACTGTCACACAACAATCGCTGTCGGAGTAAGAAACTTACCCATCTTGGCTAGGAGGTATGACTCATAAATAACGAGATGCGTGAAGAATTGCAGCATCATGCGTAGCGTTCAAATTTATTACTTCTGTGCTACTAACTCTGTACGCGACACATTCTGCAATCAGTCAGTATCGACGTATGTCGCTGAATGTACCCGCAAAATTATATCATTGTATGACACATAGCTCCGGATATTTGGTTTCATAAACACTGAGATACGAGAAAAACTGTCGCCAAGTCAATTGAACTTGAGGAAATCGACCTGGCGGCCGTTTTGACAGATTTCAACTGCGAAGCGCAAACGGCTGCAGGGGAAAACCGTACCCGTCTACAGAACTATGAAGAAGTGTTACCATAGATACGTTTACAAAATCCTGTTGTCAACACGAGAAGCAGTTGTGCTTACAATTTTTTACATTATGCATATTTCCATGTACGACTAGTTCATAATTTCATAGGTATTTTCACGATTACATGAAATGAAATTTTTTGGATATCACAGCTCATTTTTCTTCCGTTTCCGATAAAAAATTGGAAAAATAAGTAGCGGGCAAACCCGGGTTTGTCAGATAGTGAATAAATAAAATTCGTCTCTTACTCGGCAAGGAGAAAAGGAATTATTGTTAAACTATTTGCTATTTTCCCACCGTGTAGAGTAATCGCCGGCCGCTGTGGCCGAGCGGTTCTAGGTGCTTCAGTCCGGAACCGCGCTGCTGCTACGGTCACAGGTTCGAGTCCTACCTTGAGCATGGATATGTGTGATGTCCTTAAGTTAATTAGGTTTAAGTAGTTCTAAGTCTAGGGGACTGATGACCTCGGATGTGAAGTCCCATAGTGCTTAGAGCCATTTGAACCATTTTTTGTAGACTGATCGATCGAAATGCTGACCAATAAGCCTGTTAGTTCATACCCTGTCCGAGAACAATTAAACCTGAAGGTCTATTTTCTTCCTACTCTCTATTATCAGTGAACTGTGACGCACTTGATTAACCATTGAAACTCAGTGATCGGCTAGAGGAACAGTGAACATGAATCGTTTCGTTATCGAGTCCGATTAATCACAATACGTCACTTGTAAGACAAGAAGCAATGTTATATTTTCTTCGGGCCTAAATTTCGTATCTGGTCATTTGGACTGAAACGTAAACCACACAAAAAACATATGGGAAGGAAATGGTACGTATGATGTTTCGTGATAACACACTAAACATAGAACTCATAATATCAATTTAAATAACACTCCACAACGTCCTGACAGTCACTGCAACGTTGGCGCTGCAACGTGGCTCAAGTCCTCTCGATCATTAACTGGATTCGCTCATTTAATACATCTGACTACAACTTTCCGCGATACTAATTCCACGCTCCTTTGACAGCCTGTTACACTTGGCAGCAGCTTGTGACGTTTCAAGTAGAGTGGAAAGAGGGCTATGAAGCGGATCGCCCTACTCCACGTCTACTGGAACTCATCATCCGTTTTGGTCTACTAAGGACAAATTCGCCAAATGAAGAACAAGTAGACGGCACACTGCTGAAGAAATGGGTGACTAGGCACGCCTCTATCACTCCCGAAGTTCTTCATCTGCGTCTGCAGAGTAAATTCTACCAGTGTCTATCAAATATTGAGATATACAGGCTGGTTATAACTTCCGCTACTTCAGCCAGTGTAGACGGAGTACTATTTACTGTATGGGCAGCCAACTTCATAGGAATGATGGTTAGACTGTGCGCTTCAGGCTTTGCGTTGTTAGCAGTGTTAGTGTCATTACGTGCTTTAGGCACCGGTACTGGTACAGCGATGTGGGGTTGGAACACAAGCATCATTGTGCACTACAATTCCAGACAGTCAACGTGGTCTGTACAAGGTGAGCAGGGCTTTACTCGGAAAAGCTGCTATTATCAAAGAAACAGCAACAGTGCGGCTGCTCTTCGTGAGCAGCGACACATAAAAGGAATACGGAGAGATCGTCTTCCCGCATCGGGATTGAAGAACATGATTCATTCTAATTAAGTGGCGATTTGGGAATTGTTGCTGGGAGATGCCGACGACCAATCGTACCATAAAATGTTTAAGACGTTACTGTTGCCGTAGCTGAGAATGCTTGATGCAATAATCGATTTTCAAGCAGCGTACGAGCTGTGTCACGACAGCTGACATTCCGTCCATGTGCTGTTGATTACTGGTTCACTAATAGTGGTGACTGCCATTGGTTGTTTTTGGTTGCGTGGTGGTGCTCGTTGTATACTGTGTACGTTGTCTTTCTGCGTCTGCCGCATCCACCGAGGGTTGAATTTCCTTGCAGAGCAGTCTCTCATTGCAAAAAAAAAAAAAAAAAAAAAAAAAAAAAGGTTCAAACGGCTCTGAGCACTATGGGACTTTACTTCTGAGGGCATCAGTCCCCTATAACTTAGAACTACTTAAACCTAACTAACCTTAGTACATCACACACATCCATGCCCGAAGCAGGAAACGAACCTGAGACCGTAGCGGTCGCGCGGTGCCAGACTGTAGCGCCTAGAACCGCTCGGCCACTCCGGCCGGCTTACATTGGTTAGCGAAATTTGAAAATGTTATGAATTTAATTAATGAATCAATGAAAATAAACGGTCACTAACTCACTACATGTGCAGAATTAATATGTCTATAATTACTGACTGTTGATACTTAGTTGAGTTTTCAACTAAGAATGTTTGGATTTGCTGTCGGGTGAAAACAGCAAAAAATTGGTAAATACTGCACTGGCGCAGTTTGAGATGGATACGTCACTTTCAGCTAAGCACCAACTCATGAAAATTAATCAGTAATAATGAAATAAAAAAATCTCATCAGTAGTAAATAGTTACGTAAATGCAAAAACTTCGTGACCTCACTCGCTGTAATTCGTACTGTCTTTAATTTTACTCAAAAAGTGATTCATGTTTATTCATTACTGAATGCTCTCATTTACCTTGAAAATTATCGTAATGATACAGCCTTATTTAATAATCACTTTAATTTGATTTACAGTTAACGTAATTTGTGAAGTCAAAATTTCGATTGTAAAAGAATGGCAAAGTTCGTGATATGATTTTACTGACTTATTGGTTTCATGCAACTTTTATTATTACTCATTAACAATTACTGATAATCAGTTCTTGCAGTTCCTACTTTTAGTTGTTGAAGACGTTAACGAACATTTCTGACAGATTGCAGTTGCGTAAACTTGAAAATTTATTTACCCATGAAAAACACACAAAAAATATATTTTGCTGAATCTTGTTCTGTTAAGTATTGTCTTTTAAATTACTGTTTACTAGACTTGAACACTTCTGTTAATTGTAGTCTTAGTTATTATTATTTCTCTCATAAAATATTGCAAGAGTTTCTCAATCATCAGGGCTCTGTGGGATCATCAATAATGGGTAAGATGTATCCTATTTAGGTATTTTGTCTTGGTTGAAACTGAAGGTCAACGTTTTAGTATAACTCAGAGTTATTCAAACACGAAATGATCTACGTACGACGTATTGGCTGACCGTATAGAAGTCTGCCCAAGTAATTAATTGAATCTTACTTCAAGTTGAGATGTCGTCAGGGCAACGTAAGGCATTGTTCGTTGACAATTTGTGGCACAGGCTCTTCTTCTTGTATATTCATAGCAAATTAAATTGTGACCACAGAATCCTTCATGTTTATTTGCATCCTCTAGCGGTTATTACACTGTGCTCATTTAATGCCATATACAGTATGTGATCAAAAGTATCCGGACATCCACAAAAAATACGCTTTTCAATTAGGCGCATTGTGCTGCCACCTACTGCCAGGTACTCCATATCAGCGACCTCAGTAGTCATTAGACATTGCGAGAGAGTAGAATGGAGCGCTCTGCGGAACTCGCAGACTTCGAACGTGGTCTGGTGACTGAGTGTCACTAGTTTCATACGTCTGAACGCGAGATTTCCACACTCCTCAATATCCCTAGATCCACTGTTCCCGATTTGATAGTGAAGCGGAAACGTGAAGGGACACGTACAGCACAAAAGCGTACAGGCCGACCTCGTCTGTTGACTGACAGAGACCTCCGACAGTTAAAGGCGGTCGTAATGTGTAATAGGCAGACATCTATCCAGACCATCACATAGGAATTCCAAACTGCATCGATCCATTTTAAGTAGTATGACAGTTAGGCGGGAGATCAGAAAACTTGGATTTCATGGTCGAGCGGCTGCTCATAAGCCACACACCACACCGGTAAAAGTCAAACGACGCCTCGCTTGGTGTAAGAAGTGTAAACATTGGACGATTGAACAGTGGAAAAACGCTGTGTGGAGTGACGAATCACGGTACACATTGTGGCGATCCGATGGCACGGTGTAGATATGGCGAACGCCCGGTGAACGTCATCTACCAGATTGTGTAGTGCCAACAGTAAAATTCCTAGGCGGTGGTGTTACGGTGTGGTCGTGTTTTTCGTGGAGGGGCTTGCACCCTTGTTGTTTTGCGTCGCAGTATCACAGCACAGGTCTACATTGATGTTTTAAGGCTGCCGGAGTGGCCGTGCGGTTCTAGGCGCTACAATCTGGAGCCGAGCGACCGCTACGGTCGCAGGTTCGAATCCTGCCTCGGGCATGGATGTGTGTGATGTCCTTAGGTTAGTTAGGTTTAATTAGTTCTAAGTTCTAGGCGACTGATGACCTCAGAAGTGAAGTCCCATAGTGCTCAAAGCCATTTGAACCATTTTTTTTATGTTTTGAGCACCATCTTGCTTCCCACTGTTGAGGAGCAATTCGGGGATGGCGATTGCATCTTTCAGCACGATCGAGCACCTGTTCATAGTGCACGGCCTGTGGCGGGATGGTTACACGACAATAACATCCCTCTTGTGGACTGGCCTGCACGGAGTCCTCACCTGAATCCTACAGAACACCTTTTCGATGTTTTGGAACGGCGACTTCGTGCCAGGTCTCACCGACCGACATCGATACCTCTCCTCAGTGCAGCACTCCGTGAATAACGGGTTGCCATTCCCCAAGAAACCTTCCATCTCCTGGTAGAACGTACACCTGTGAGGGTGGAAGCTGTCATCAAGGCTAAGGATGGGTCAACACTATACTGAATTCCAGCATCACCAATGGAGGGCGCCACGAACTTGTAAGTTATTTTCAGCCAGGTGTCCGGATACTTTTGATCACATAGTGTACTTTTGCCCGTGCACACCAAATTATTCGCCGAGCCGTTACACACTTTAGCACCACTGCGTTACGAACGTTTCTCTACAAAAGAGCAGCTACGCCACTCGATTGGACTGCCTCTCACAACACTTTCCTGCGTTCTTCTCTGCAATGTACTGAACTGCTGACTCGCTTGCGTGGCCAGCGATAATGCAGCTGCCAGTTCGCTGTACTCTGTAACAACGTCGTATCGCCCTGACTAAGCCAGGGTGTCTACTTACAATAGTGTACAAATAATATTTATTTAACTGTGCAATGAGGAAACATTTTATTTCATCATACAAGGATTAGTACCCCTATTTACAGACTTCGATTCATAGAAAAATACATCGAAAAGTAAAATTGCAAGGAAAAATTTTGGTTGCCTGCAGAGTTGTTGTGTTACAGATGGCTCGGAACCGATGTCGGCGCTGTTTCTTCTTAAGGAATAGCTCTATTAACAGTGGTTCGTAGTTAATTTTACTTTTTTGTTAGCACTAGCCTACATTCGTACACAACTACGGCCTCTCCATGTCAGTTTTTGACAAAATAGCAATAAACATTTGTGTAATACGAGGTAGTAGTCAATGTTTTTTAATTACCATCTCGAAATGCTGCATGTTGTGTGATGTCCTTAGGTTAGTTAGGTTTAAGTAGTTCTAAGTTCTAGGGGACTGATGACCATAGATGTTAAGTCCCATAGTGCTCAGAGCCATTTGAACCATTTTTTGAACCGAAAGGCTGCAGCCACGAAACTATCTAATGGTGTTAGCCCTTTTCTTCGTAATCACCTTTCGATGTGACACATTTTTCCCAACGGTGGATGCTTTGGATGGATGCTTTGGTGGAGACCCTACTAATAGTTCTGCATTTTGGGTGTTAAGAACACGTTTCACCTACAAAACCATCTCGTCGTCCTTCTGAAAATGCCTGCCACGCAATGGTTTCTTCATGCGAGGAAAGAGGAATATGCCATTGGGTGCCGTTTCACGAGCTGCATTTGTTATACATTTTGAAAACGATTCATCTTAATTTTCTTGGCCAGCTTTGAACGGGAGATCTAAGAGCCAGAATGTATTAAAGACTACCTACATTGCGAACATGCAGTCAACAATATCTACACCCCGTGGTCATTGTATCTTGGAAAAGGTCGGGAGAAACGGGAAGATTTGAGTTAGACTAAATCATGGTCAGACAGATATTCTGAAATCAGATATTGATTGCAGAGCGTGTCCAGAGGCAGATATAAACTCATATTTGGTACTGATCATGAGTAGGCTCAAATTTAAGAGACTGCTCAGGAAGAATCCATGCGCGTGGAAGTGGAATACGGAAGTAGTAAGGAATGGAGAGCTACGTTTGAAGTTCTCTGAGGCTATAGATACTGTGATCAGAAATGGTTCAGTAGGCAGTTCAGCTGAAGAGGAACAGACTTATCTGAATTTGATAAGAAAACATGCGTACAAGGAAGGTAACTACGAAGAAACCAACCATGAATAACAGAAAAAATAATTCAGTTGGTCGACACAAGTACAAAAAACATTCAGGAAATTTAGGAATAGAGAAATACAAATCACTGAGGAATGAAATATATACGTAATGCAGGGAAACTTAAGCGAAATGGCTGCATGAAAAATGTGAAGATATCGAAAAAGAAATGATTGTCGGAAGGAATGACTCAGCATATAGAAAAGTCAAACGACCTTCGGTGAAATTAAAAGGAAGGGCGGTAACACTTGCGGAGTGCAATAGGAATCTCGCTGTTAAATGCAGAGGAGAGAACGGATAGTTTGAGAGATTACATTGAAGGCCTCTATGAGAGGGAAGATTTATCTGATGTGATAGAAGAAGAAAGAAGAGTCGCTTTAGAAGAGATAGCGGATCCCGTATAACAATCAGAGTTTACAAGAGCTTTGGAAGACTTAAGACCGAATAAGGCAGAAGGGCATATAACATTCCATCATAATTTCTAAAATCATCGGTTGGAAGTGGGCAGCAACGCACCTATTCACGTTGGTGCGTAGAATGTACGAGTCTGTTGTTTCGAAAAACATCATCCACACAGTTCCGAAGATTACAAGAGATAACAAGTGCGAGAATTATCGAGCAATGAGCTTAACAGCTTGTGCATCCAAGTTGCTGACAAGAATAATACATAGAAGAAGGGAAAAGAAAATTGAGGATGTGCTAGATGACGATCAGTTTGGGTTTCGAGAAGGTAAAGGCACTAGAGAGGCAATTTTGATGTTGTGATTGATAATTGAAGTAAGACTGAAGAAAAATCAATACACGTTCTTTGGATTTGTCGACCTGGAGAAAGCATTCGACAAAGTAAAATGTTTCAAGATGTTCGAAATTCTAAGAAAAATTGGGGTAATCTGTAGGGAAAGGCGGGTAATATACAATATGTACAAGAACCAAGAGGGAACAATAAGAGTGGAAGACCAAGAACGAAGTTATCTGATTAAAAAGGGTGTAAGACAGGGATGCAATCTTTCACTCCTACAGTTCAATCTACACATCTAAAGAGCAATAACGGACATAAAAGAAAAGATGAAGAGTGGAATTAAAATACAAGATGAAACGATATGGCTCTAAGCACTATGGGACCTAACATCTGAGGTCATCAGTCCCCTAGACTTAGAACTACTTAAAACTAACTAACCTAAGGACATCACACACATCCATGCCCGAGGCAAGATTCGAACCTGCGACCGTAGCAGCAGCGCTGTTCCGGACTGAAGCGTCTAGAACCGCTCAGCCACAGCTGCCGGCCGAAACGATATCATTGTTAAGATTCGCTAATGACATTACTATCCTCATTGAAAGTGAAGAAGAATTACAGGAGCTGTTGAATGGAATGAACAGTCTAATGAGTACAGAATATGGACTGAGAGTAAATCGAAGAAAGATGAAAGTGATGAGAAGTATCAGAAATGAGTACAGCGAGAAACTTAATATAAGGACTGGTGACAACAACTTAGATGAAGTTATGGAATTCACCTACCTAGGCAGCAAAATAACCCGTGATGGATGGAGCGAGTGAAACATAAAAAGCAGATTAGCATTGGGGAAATCGGTATCCCTAGCCAAGAGAAGTCTAGTGGTATCGAACGTAGGCCTTAATTTGAGGAAGAAATTTCTGAAAATTTACGTTTTGAGCTTAACATTGTATGATAGTGAAACAGGGACAGTAGGAAAACCGAAACAGAAGAGAATCGAATGTTGAAAATTAGGTGGACTGGTAATCTAAGGAATGAGGAGGTTCTCCGTAGAATCTACGAGGAGAGAAATTATATGGAGAACACTGACAAGAAGAAGGAACAATATTTTAGGACACCTATTAAGACATCATAGATTAACTTCCCAAGTACTAGTTGGATCTGTAGAGGACAAAAAAACTGTACAGGAAGACAGAGATTGGAACACATCCAGCAAATAATTGAGGACGTAGATTGCAATTGCTACTCTGAGATGAAAAATTTTGCACAGGAGATGGGGACTTTCCCTGCCCGGGGACTGGTGTTAGTGTTGTCCTCATCATTTCATCATTATCATCATCATTCGTGACAGTGGCTAGATTGGACTGTATACAGAAATTGGGCTGTGTAAAAACTGGGACTTTGTACGGGCGCTGATGACCCGCGCAGTTGAGCACGCACAAACCAAACATCATCATCATCAATGGAGATGAACTCGTGGCGGGGCTCATCAAACCAGTCAGAAGACTGATAACTCAAAAAAAAAGTTCTCAATTAAAATGCAATTAGTGTAACACGGATTTTCAGTTACTGCAGTTGACAGCGTCGTAGTTCTGTATCCAACAGTAAGAACAACGCCTCATTTATTTATGTACTTCAGTGCGGAACGGGACCAACACCCTTGCCAGTGATACACTGATTCGATTTGTTTTCGTGGATTTAGGACGCTCAACAAAAAAATGGTTCAAATGGCTCCGAGCACTATGGGGCATAACATCTGTGGTCATCAGTCCCCTAGAACTCAGAACTACTTAAACCTAACTAACCTACGGACATCACACACATCCATGCCCCAGGCAGGATTCGAACCTGCGACCGTAGCAGTCTCGCGGTTCCGGACTGAGCGGCTAGAACCGCTAGACCACCGCGGCCGGCGGACGCTCAACAGCGAGGTAGTTATAGTCCTTGTTAAATCAGTCTGAGACGAATTTACTGTTTTACAACAACAGTGCTGTTTCTTGTGCATTTACTAAGAGTACCAGTGACAACGCTGAACACTCCATTCCTCAATAATTCTCTATCGATAGAGCTACGACCGTCAATTGACCAATCTGCAGTTCACCCATCAGCTGCAGTTCGTCGTGGCAAGGATTCTACAAGTCCTTGCTACCCAACTGCAAGTAGATGTCATTACATAACGAACATGTGCAGCAAAATGCACGTAACGAAGGCTTACATTTATTTGTCGTTATTTTAAGACCTGTACTCTCGAAACTCTTGAAGGTATTTAACTACTCAGAGTGGCACTATGTTACAAACCATTGCTGAACCAGTTACTATCATCAAGTTGAAGGACAATTCCATTTTTCACACGAACTGTTATAAAATCACTGTTACACCACGATCAACTGATTTTCGTTGTTCACTGTGTTCGAGAGCGTTCTCGTATTTTCGTAAATTCACACTGTCGTCTTTTGTCGGTACGTACAAACATACATCTCTCACAGTAAACGAGAGATAGAACGGCGTCCTATACTCGCCAGAGCTTCATCGTTGCTGCCGTGGCGGCATAAGGACAAAAACTTACGAGCTTTTATTTGTATGTGGTTGTGGCACTCGAAAAGAAAATACCTATAGACCGTAATCTATATATTATCAAAAGACGAAGGTAACGGAAGAAAATTTTATTTAAATAAGGAAACACTACACCAGTAACGTAGCTTTCCATGCTTAGCAAGATGCGTTTCGAAAATTTATGCTCAGTCACAAGTCCAAATATTAACATAAGTATTTTGTATGATGTCTGCATGTACGTTCTCTGCATCTCTTGCAATGTAGTCGTTTTTGTGAGGTTATGCTGCAATCTGAAAACATGACAAGATAAATCTTGGAATAATTTTACATGCTAGTATTAGAAATAGTATTTTTGTTTTTCTACTTACAGGTATTGTGCCGCCACCATTACTCCTAAAACCACACACGCGCATACCATCACTCGCACTGTTTGTGGAATCAAAATATGTTACAAAGATATTATGAGAGTATGACAGCTTGTTGCAAAGTTGTTAGGGCATTCCGGCTTCGCAAAACGTTTACACAGTTACAGGTGTTAAAATCCACAACTTTATGTAAATAATGCACTCTACTGAATATGTAACTACAGAATATGTAACACCTCTGTCTGTATCTAAGCTCTATGTGATGCCATATTGTCATAATATCATTGTAACATCGTTCATAAAGCTTTGCATCATATTTTGATTCCACAAATAAACGATGTGAGTGATGGTTTGCGTGTTTGTGGTTTTCTACGTAGTGTAGGAGGCACACACCTCTAGAAAGACAGAGAAAAACACTATTTCTAACATTAGCGTGTAAACTAATTCTAAGATTTATTTTATTCGATTTTCTGATTGCAGTAGCCGGTAGCCTCAAAAAGACGACCACAGTGCGAGAGGGTCATAACACACATGGAAACAAGACACAAATCACTCATCATCATCATCATCATCATCATTTAAGACTGATTATGCCTCTCAGCGTTCAGTCTGGAGCATAGCCCCCCTTATAAAATTCCTCCATGATCCCCTATTCAGTGCTAACATTGGTGCCTCTTCTGATGTTAAACCTATTACTTCAAAATCATTCTTAACCGAATCCAGGTACCTTCTCCTTGGTCTGCCCCGATTCCTCCTACCATCTACTGCTGAACCCATGAGTCTCTTGGGTAACCTTGCTTCTCCCATGCGTGTAACATGACCCCACCATCTAAGCCTGTTCGCCCCGACTGCTACATCTATAGAGTTCATTCCCAGTTTTTCTTTGATTTCCTCATTGTGGACACCCTCCTGCCATTGTTCCCATCTACTAGTACCTGCAATCATCCTAGCTACTTTCATATCCGTAACCTCAACCTTATTGATAAGGTAACCTGAATCCACCCAGCTTTCGCTCCCATACAACAAAGTTGGTCGAAAGATTGAACGGTGCACAGATAACTTAGTCTTGGTACTGACTTCCTTCTTGCAGAAGAGAGTAGATCGTAGCTGAGCGCTCACTGCATTAGCCTTGCTACACCTCGCTTCCAGTTCTTTCACTATGTTGCCATCCTGTGAGAATATGCATCCTAAGTACTTGAAACCGTCCACCTGTTCTAACTTTGTTCCTCCTATTTGGCACTCAATCCGTTTATATTTCTTTCCCACTGACACTACTTTCGTTTTGGAGATGCTAATCTTCATACCATAGTCCTTACATTTCTGATCTAGCTCTGAAATATTACTCTGCAAACTTTCAATCGAATCTGCCATCACAACTAAGTCATCCGCATATGCAAAACTGCTTATTTTGTGTTCACATATCTTAATCTCACCCAGCCAGTCTATTGTTTTCAACATATGATCCATAAATAACATGAACAACAGTGGAGACAGGTTGCAGCCTTGTCTTACCCCTGAAACTACTCTGAACCATGAACTCAGTTTACCGTCAACTCTAACTGCTGCCTGACTATCCATGTAAAGACCTTTAATTGCTTGCAAAAGTTTGCCTCCTATTCCATAATCTCGTAGAACAGACAATAACTTCCTCCTAGGAACCCGGTCATATGCCTTTTCTAGATCTATAAAGCATAGATACAATTCCCTGTTCCACTCATAACACTTCTCCATTATTTGTCGTAAGCTAAAGATCTGGTCCTGACAACCTATAAGAGGCCTAAACCCACACTGATTTTCATCCAATTGCTCCTCAACTAATACTCGCACTTTCCTTTCAACAATACCTGAGAAGATTTTACCCACAACGCTGATTAAAGAGATACCTCTGTAGTTGTTACAATCTTTTCTGTTTCCATGTTTAAAGATTGGTATGATTACTGCTTTTGTCCAGTCTGATGGAACCTGTCCCGACTCCCAGGCCATTTCAATTATCCTGTGTAGCCATTTAAGACCTGACATTCCACTGTACTTGATGAGTTCCGACTTAATTTCATCCACCCCAGCTGCTTTATTGCACTGCAATCTATTGACCATTTTCTCCACTTCCTCAAACGTGATCCTATTTCCATCATCATTCCTATCCCATTCTACCTCGAAATCTGAAACATTACTGATCGTATTTTCACCTACATTGAGCAACTCTTCAAAATATTCCCTCCCTCTGCCCCAGGCATCCACAGGATTCACCAGCAGTTTTCCTGACCTGTCCAAAATACTTGTCATTTCCTTCTTACCTCCCTTTCTAAGGCTGCTAATTACACTCCAGAATGGTTTTCCAGCAGCTTGACCCAATGTCTCCAACCTGTTTCCAAAGTCTTCCCAAGATTTCTTCTTGGATGCTGCAATTATCTGTTTGGCTTTGTTTCTTTCTTCAACATAACTTTCTCTGTCTACCTGAGTTCTAGTATGTAGCCATTTTTTATACGCCTTCTTTTTCCTTTTACAGGCTGCCTTGACTGTGTCATTCCACCAATCTGTTTGCTTCCTCCTACTTTTACACACTACTGTTCCAAGACATTCTTTAGCCACTTCTAGTACTGTGTCTCTGTACCTTGTCCATTCCTTTTCCAATGACTGTAATTGACTACATTCAACTAACTGGTACCTTTCTGAGATCGCTGTTATGTACTTGTGCGTGATTTCCTTATTCTGAAGTTTCTCCACTCTTATCCTCCTACATATGGACCTGACCTCCTGCACTTTCGGCCTCGCAATCCCAATTTCACTGCAGATTAAATAATGATCAGTGTCATCAAAGAATCCCCTGAATACACGTGTGTCCCTAACAGCCTTCCTGAATTCCTGATCTGTTATTATATAGTCAATGACAGATCTGGTTCCCCTGCTTTCCCAAGTATACCGGGGAATGTTCTTATGTTTAAAAAAGGAGTTTGTGATTACTAAGCCCATACTGGCACAGAAATCCAAGAGTTGCTGCCCGTTCCTGTTGGTCTCCATATCCTCTCCAAATTTACCCATAACCTTTTCGTACCCTTCTGTTCGATTTCCAATCCTGGCGTTAAAATCACCCATGAGCAGAACACTGTCCTTGTCCTTTACTCTAACAACTACATCACTGAGTGCCTCATAAAAACTATCCATCTTATCTTGATCAGTCCCTTCACAATGCGAATATACTGACACAATCCTAATTTTCTTGCTAGACACTGTCAAATCTATCCACATCAGTCGTTCGTTTACATACCTTATTGCAACTACGCTGGGTTCCATTTCTTTCCTGATGTAAAGCCCTACACCCCATTGTGCTATTCCTGCTTTGACTCCTGACAAGTAGACCTTGTATTCTCCCACTTCTTCTTCTTTCTCACCCCTTACCCGAGTGTCACTAACAGCTAAAACGTCCAGCCCCATCTTACTTGCAGCCTCTGCCAGCTCTACCTTCTTCCAAGAGTAGCCCCCATTGATATTAATAGCTCCCCATCTCATTACCATTTGTTTGCCAAGTCGTATCTTAGGAGTCCCTGGTTTGTCAGTTAGAGGTGGGACTCCGTCACCTCCAAAGGTCCGAGGCATTTAGCTCTGATTGTTGCCAGCATCATATTTAAAGTACCAGGGAAGCAGGTTGCTAGCCTTACTTGCCCCGAGTCCCATTGGGTTTTACCCCTAACGGCTGAGGGACTAACCGGTGGATTTGGTAGTCTTTGCCGTATGAGCACAAAGGTGACCACGACTCAGAATATGTCCGAGATGCCCAGCCTTATTCCAAAGTAACTGGTATCCCGACTGCCGGGACCACTTACTTGGCCACTCATACGTTGCCCGTGATTCATGAACTAGGACATGACTACAGGAACCCACACCATGGACACAAATCACTTACGTAAATATTTGCATTAGCAATGAGAATAAGAGCTCAAAAAGCATGAGAAAATACGTAAATGCTGCGGGATTTCATTGTTTAAAATGTGAATGATACAGTTTCAGGCTTTCCAAAAACATGGATTGTGACTGAAGAACTCAAGAAAATGTCGATGATAAAATTAAAATGAAATTACTGCAAAGTAATTACAAACTAAAGAATTAAGCTAAAACCTAGCTATGGATAGAAAATTTGTTTTTTTTTCTTTTTTTGTACAAACCTTCCACGTTTCGTGTATGCTTGTGAATTTTTTCAGTCCCACTTCATGCATCCTAACGTAAGAAATCTTCCGTACTCTCCGGCTGTTATATGACTTGTCTTTGTTCCAGGAAGTTCTAGAGAAGTTTCGCTGCACTATTTAATATCACCTACTACTACTAATAGATCAGTAGTTCCTCCTCATTAAAAGTTATGATAGACTGGGCAGATCATACTAAAGGAAAAAATAAAATTAATCTTTGCCTTGTCTTCTTCTCACAGCATTACAACCCTGTGTGTGTTTTAGCCTCTTCAACAGGTTTTCTCCATTCTGCCTTCCCCAACGCGTTTCTCCGCCGTCCTCGGACTCTGAGAGATTTTATATCTACTTCCACATCATCTATCCACGGTTTTCGTGGTCTTTCTCTCTGTCTTCTTCCAGTTGGATTCAATTCAAAAATCTCTTTAGTTGTTCTTCCAGTATTCATCCTGCGGACATGTACAACCCAGGCTATTCTTTTACTTTTCATAATTCTTACGATGTCAGCTCCTTGTATGAGGTGGTCCAGCTCAGTGTTCGTCCTAGATCTCCAGAAACCATTATTATCCTGCACTGCCCATAGATCTTGCGCAGCACACCACGTGCAAATATCTTGAGCTGCCGCACGTCAACACCCCCTAGCGTCCATATTTCGCATCCGTGGATTACAACTGGCCTGTTCATGATCTTATATAGCTGCAGCTTCAGCTGCCTATTAATAACGTAGAGGCCAACAACTTCTTAAATGTCTGGAAGCGTCTATTACCACTCTTTGCGTTCTTTGCAAGTCTAAGTGCAACGACGCTGGCGGATATTCCTTCTTTAAATGAAATGCTTTAAATATCAATAAGTTTTTCATTCAGTCAGTTTTTATGGAATTAGAAAATATCACCTAGGCTCATAATTTTTACGGGATCGATCCGTTTAATAACTGCGCGACCGCGTGATTATTAAACAGCATTCCTTACATGAAAATCTCATTTTGCGCAATATTCGGACATCGTCGCTTAATTCTGCAGATTCAGTTTTTAAAATGGTAGTGAATAACTGAAGTCAAATGGCACTCAAAACTGTAATACGAGACGAATCGACTACGTTTTAAAGACGACCACATTTAACATTACATGATTATTTCTCTCAATATTTTTTATTCAAGGTAGCTGAATAAGTTTTCCGGCATAATTAATCTCGAAATGAATTATTGATTTAGGAGAACAATGCATACAACTCACGGCTAATTTGGGCGACTTGCGACGAAACGATAAGATACGATAAAACAGCCATTAAACTTTCTGTCTATCAAAAAAGATAAAGATATCCTTTCTTTACAACTAATTATAAAATTATTGTTCTTAGACTTATTTGCGTCTTTTGTTGTGACAGCTTCTACTTTTCGTTGCAGTACGGTGACAAAACGAAATTATCTCGTGTTATTCTATTTGGCAGTTTTACTAAAAAAAATAAAAATGAACGTAGTAACTACCTGTGATATTAAATTCATCACTCTATTTTGAGTAACATTATGCAAACAAATACGCACTGATAATATTAAAATATACATTATCATGTAGTAAAGAAGATACTCAAAACTGGAAACCGAGCTTTTTGGTTTGTATTTAAGAGCTAAGAATCGTTTTTAGGAGAAGTGAGTTTCACATTCCCGTCACTGTTTAAATTTTTCATGGTTCCCTTAACTACCGGATCGGTCGACAGGACTATGGCCTATTTACCCTTACCAGCATTGTTCAGTTGTAACGTAAAGCTTAATCTTACTTCTTGCTGACGAGGGAAAACGTATAAAGTCAGCATATAATACGTGTGGTGAGATGTATTTGTTATAAGGCAATGTAGATTTGCCTGCACTGATGTCCCCTTCGCATCAGTTTCAGTAGGAACTCTGTGACTCTGCAGATTCATAGAGTCGGCCTTAATAGAGGACGACGACGCTGTCTCAGCCTGTGATCCAGGTGCCACTGCTTGGTGTCAATGACTTTAAGGTTAAAAATCAGGTTTCGTGCATCTTTCAGCCTACTACGAGTTTCCAGAACTGGGTATCTTGAGTGTCGTAGTAACCGGTTCTTTATTCAAGTAGCTGTAACCTCCGGAGGTCGAACAGATTCAGTTTCAGACCTTTTCATTATAGAAAATTTGGCATTGCTTATCGCAAGACTAGCTCGGCACTTCCAAGTTATAGCAAAGCATTCTAAAGACGAAGCAGACATCTTGTGGATGACTCGTACATTGATTTATTTTTCGAATCACGTTTGTAAGCGTTCACTTGTTAAAATTAGGTAGTCGGAGTTAATTTAATACTAGGGAGAGCCTAAGTACGGATAAAAGTGAGAAGGTTGACAGCTACGACATGTGCCTACCATTCCTCGCGTTCTTATTTCGATTTAATTGCGGCTTCATTATTATGCATTTTAATTCAAGTAGTCATTAGTTTAACAATGGTCTATACTGAATGTTTCAGAACGAAAAAATATATAAATATAGTCACTGTTTACCTGACAATTATGTTTCAGTTCGCACTAGTCACTATCCTTACACTACCATTCCTTTGTGGCTAGTCATACTGTACTGCACATAGTGTGAAATATGATAATTTAGTTCAGTGGTTCTCGACCTCAGGGGTAAAATGAAATTTTCTAGAGGTAAAAACAAAAGGGTTCAATAGTGTTTCTGTCACGAAGCTAAATTATTTATAAAACATCATTATTATTATCACTGTTTCCTTTAAGACTATAATACTGATTATAAAAGTTTCCAAACATTATTTTTTTTACTTAAAAAATTGGCATTAAATCGTCACACATATGGAGAAGGTTACAGGTTGTGAAAAGAATGTATGAACATCTTCCTCGCATATAGTCCATCCATCACACACATTCTTTGTTCTTTGTACCATGCATCTACGAAAGTAAAACTGCGCCATAGACATTACATATGCTTAAAAATCTCATGAAAATGCGTTCTCCGAGTTGAAGATGGTTGCCATAAAAGACGAAATTACTTCATAATCCTCTTCGCAACATTCAACGCACAAACTGACACAACAACGCAACACTAAATACTGTATCTAATGGCTTCAACATTGCTTTAATGCCTACACAGTATTATTATTATTATTATTATTAATATTATTATTATTGTTAGCGACAGTAGTCAAAGTCAGTCTGGTGTCTTCCAATTTCTGCCATTTCAAAAGTAGAGTCCTGCGATCAACAAATAGTTAAATACTGTGCACACATTTCAACATGATTGAGTTTAAATGGGAGTACAAGGTGTGGGTGAAGCAGGTGTCGCTAGAGAGAAGAATGGTGCAGAGGAAGAATGTTTAGTAAGAAGTGTCTACCCTCAAAGTGGACAGTTCGCTTTCTTTTCTGAGCAGGAGTTGTAGGTAGCACTCGCGATGCACTGAGAATTGCTTCATCGTTCTACGAAAATACGTTGTTAGAAGTAAGCAGTAACAACAGGCTCATTGCCTCATTAGTTTTTGGTTTAATAAAACATCTGCAAAAACTAAAAATCGTTTACATTTCGTCTTTATAAAATTAAAAGTGTTCAAACAAAATTCTTTTTAATTCTGAAGTTTAGTTAAATGCGAAAGTTGATTATAGTGATTATAGTGGGTGCAGGGGGACAGGGTACTAGCTAATATCTGATTACACTCAAGGATAATGGTTTCAGAAAATTGAGAACCTCTGATTTCATTGAAACTTCGTGTATCACAATATTGTTCTTGTTATTCGTACGTGATTATTACCTTTAACCGAATGAGCTACTCTTGATCAATATATTACTTCCTTAATAACACACTCCATTCACCCACATTACCGATTAATATTATTTTTCTCACCGCCTTCCCAATAATTTACTTATCACCTACATCACTCTTCTGTTACACGCCGACTGCTGTTGCACATAATGTAACTCCCCTATATCGGACGAACTCAGAATACTGACAGCCTCCGCCTGTTTCAAACTACACATTGTCAAAGTTACAGTGCCCAAAGAATGTATGTATAGCTCGGAAAGAGCTTGTTCATGGTGGTTATGGCACGCTTACATCTTGAATTCTTCGTGATGAGGGGCATCTTTGACCTCGAACGATCGGAACCGCAGGAAATCATGCCTAGACTAACACTCGATGGTAAAAACAACAGTGGTCGCTTTCATTTCCATGCAGAACTCCGCACTTGTCTAGCGCCATCAGAAGGTGGCAAGTTCTAGTTGCTCTAACAAGTGCTCGGGTTCCGGAAATAGTATAGCTGCAGTACGAATGTCGCTCTTGGAGTATTCACATCAGGGTTACTGTGTACGGTGATATGAAGAGAATTAATCGTACGAATGTGTGTCCAAATATTAGGGAGAAAGTTGCAATGTGCTGAATGTGAAAATGAAATCAGGGTCGAGGATAGAAAATTCCTGGGTATATTATGTAACATAATAAGTAATACAGAAATGTAATGAGAATGACACAGAAATACACGACGTCACGCTGAACAGATATACTGATATTGAGGAACAGGAAGAGCCTGAACCTGAAGGTGGCCGTTCAAGCAGTACACGATGTT
Source organism: Schistocerca serialis cubense (assembly GCF_023864345.2). Lineage (NCBI taxonomy): Eukaryota > Metazoa > Arthropoda > Insecta > Orthoptera > Acrididae > Schistocerca > Schistocerca serialis. The sequence goes on from NC_064642.1 coordinate 328,240,910, forward strand.
CATCTCCAGAGCAAGAGGAACAGTCCAGTCAAAGTGAGTAGGAACTGTCTCCACACAAACAGTCGAGGCCTAGTGTATTATGATATATTGACGACAACTACTGGAGAAAATTTATGAAGACCATCTCAATTGTGGCTTCAAATGCTACATCAAACTAATGAGGCGTTAAAGTGCATTAAAAGTAAATAAAATTGTAGATTAATTCTAAAATACGTTCCTAGAAAAAGGCAGGCAGGGGCTTGTTTCAAAGGAAACAGACTGTTGCAATTACAAACTATAAAAGAGCGGATACCATCGCAATTTGATAGATCAGTGCCGTATGGATCTCCAATTCACTATTGGCATTTGCAGAAGCGTCTAAAGTGGTCGGTTTGGACGATTTCAAAGCTTCGATTACTTTTATCGACATTAAGGCGTAATATGTCGCTTCATTCAGGTATATTACATTTGTCACACGTAACGACACAGAAAACGCTAATAGTATACGTCGTATACGTCAGAAGGCACAACAGTTTGCGGAAGAAGTGAACATGTTTATAACAGAGCAGGGTGTGGAGAAAGGAAATGTTTGGAACAGTGACTACAGTCAGTTCCAGGATGAAATGTCATCACCAACACTGTTTCAAAGTAGAGAGAAAATTACAACTACTTGCACTATGTCCATAGCTTCACTCACTGCTGCACAACCTATGTGGCTTTATCAAGTGCTTAACGTAACTGGGGGTCACAAACTCACCCAAATGATTGAATGCTTTCTTCAGAACAGAAGGTTTTTTGTTGAATTTCAAGGTCAGCGGAGCAGATAGAGGAATGTAAAGAACGGCCTTCCACAGGGAAGTGTGCTAGCTCCTATACTTTTTAGCCTCTACACAAAAGCCCTGCCCGCAAGGGACAAAGAGATTTGTTTATGCAGATGATGTCGCTCTAACAGTTCAAGGAACATGTTTTGAACATGTTGAAGAGAAGCTCTCCCACGCTCTAGAAATTCTAAATGGCTATTACCTAGACAACCAGCTGAAGCCAAATCAAACAAAAACACAGATTTGTGCGTTCCATCTTAGGAATAGACATGCAGAGTGGAAATTCCCGGTGTCCTGGGAAGGTAAGCAATTAGAACACTGCTTCACCCCCAAATATCTTGGAGTAACTCTTGATCGAGCACTTACCTACAGAATACATTGCTTGAACACGAAACGGAAGGTATCAGCAAGGAACAACATTCTCCGGAAATTATCGGGTACAACCTGGGGGACGCATCCTCGCATCTTAAGAACTTTTGCTGTAGCTCTTTGTTATTCAGCTGCAGAATATGCTTGCCCTGTCTGGTGCAAATTTAGTCATGCTAAACAAGTAGATATCGCCTTGAATGAAACCTGCAGACTCATTACGGGATGTAAGCTTGATAAAGTTCGTTGTCTAGCGGGCATCCCACCTAGAGATACCAGTCGTGAATGTGCATCCAGACTGGAAAAGTCAAAGTGATTGAATCTGAAGACCCACGCACTACACGGGTATCAGTCAGCAGTACCAAGGCTCAAGTCAAGGAAAAGCTTTCTCCATTCAACTGAAAGCCTCACTGAACCACCTTTGAACTTCAGAGTCAACTCATGGCGTTCCAGATCCAGCCACCTTGCGGGGTGAATGATCCCGACCGAAAGCCTCCCCTCAGCCTGCGTTCTGGAGTTGGAAGAACGAAGACCAACTTGAAAAGTGGGGATTTGCATGCGACTCTACAGCATGTGAATATGGTGAATAACAGACAATGAGTCATCTTCCTGTCTGCAGCCTATGCCCAACGTTATGCACGCCACAGAATGTCATCGATGCCACCAAGGAAGCATGGGAAGTTGCTGCATACTGGTCACGCCGCATTTAATTGTAATAGTAATGCTTATAGTACCATGTTTTGGAACATTTTGTACAACTTGTAAGCTATAGTGTGTGTTTCTGCCACAATTAAATAAATAAACTGTCCAAATATTTAACAGAAACTTGAAAAAACATGTCCATGAAACATTCATGTAGAGGCAAGCAAAAGCGGAACAATAACTAAAGAACACGTGGAAAGTCTTATAACTTCATTCCTTGGCGTAGATGTAACAAGTGAAAAGAGCCTATTGCTGTGTGCTTCCTGGTCAGGTCATATAGATCGTCCCTTGTAAATGGAAGTTTTCCAAATAAAGATATAGGCCTAACGCTGAAGATATTACCACCAAAAACAACAAAATATTGTCAACACCTTGATGTTTACGTCTTTTGGCAATAAAAACGCTATATCACAAGATTGACTGATTTTGTAATACTACAGTGTATCAAACCATAAGTGAAGATACAATCGTTGTTTCATCTTCAAATTTCACTATGTGATTTAAGGCAATTTCATGCACCAAAGTACAGGCCTATGTCGGACTATGCTCGGTGAAAGGCAGTTTATAACATTGATATACAAACATCACCATTTTAAAATGTTATTAGTGTGGCATTTGATAATGTACTTATTGAATGCGAAAGTGATTCTGAACGAAAAAAAACATAGCTTTAGTGAGGTGTGTACGTTGCTTCCTTCCACTCCGTTCTAACTACTTCATCGAAATCCCGCATCTACACTATGAGGGCCAATATAGTCACTATCAAGTGTGTAGAATATGTGTGTTTTACGCCATTATAATTACTTTAAGCAAAGCTTTTGCTGCACTATTGATTGAAAATGTAATGATACTCTGACGTCATTGAATTACGTATAATTTCTCTCCTATGGTACTGACAACTTGTTACCTTGTTTCTCAATGTTAAAATGCCACTCGTTGTAGAATGCAATATTTTGCATGGAAATGAAACTGAGCACTATTTCTTTATGATCGAGTGCTTTTCTAAGCATGGTTTCGTGCGGTTGCGAGCTTTCTACATGAAACGTTTCCCTTGTGAACCGCGTCCTTGAAGGTGGATTTAAAATTTTTTTGGGTTGTGCCACTACCGAAGTCCCCAAAGTGATATGTAGACACGTTTGTGCATACCGCCCTCATGGAACGCCTGCTTCGCGGCCTTTCCTGTAATGCAGAATTCGTGGTAATCGCGGGCCGGCGTAGCATTTCGTCACGCGCCTCGACGCTGCATGTCTCGTGTGATGAGGCAGACTAGTCGTGCCGCGCCGCTTGTACGTGACGCGGGGGACCGCCCGGTCTCAGGCAGGGCGCAGTGGACGGCCGGCTCAGGTTCCGCTCGGCGAAGAGGCCGCCGCTGGGAATGATGTATCACGTAGACAACGCCAGACGCTGCCGGCTTCACAATGAACACACTCTGCTCTCGTCCGCAGCTCAGTATGTTACATCAAATGCCGTGTTCCACGCTTACGAAAGACTCGGTCACGTAGAAAGCAAAGCAAAGAAGAGATACACTCGTTTCAATAAATGAAAATTAGAAGGTTAGATCCTTTTGTTGCTGAAAGCAGGTTGGTTTTATTCAGGATTCCAATACCCCATATTATTCCTCACTGTTTTGGCTACAAAACTTGATTTTGCAGCGTAATCCTGTCCAATGTCGGGTGGGCCTGTATGCCCGCATGGTACTGTAAGTAGGCTGTTTAGGTTTTTATGTTGGTAACGCCACGTAGCGCTCTGTATGAAAATCACTGGCTGTGCTGTGTGCAGTCTGTGGCTGGTTGGCATTGTTGTAATATTCGCTATTGTGGTGTTGGGCAGTTGGAGGTGAACAGCGCGTAGCGTTGGGCAGTTGGAGGTGAGCCGCCAGCAGTGGTGGATGTGGGGAGAGATGGCGGAGTTTTGAGAGCGGATGATCTGGACGTGTGTCCATCAGAGGCAGTAAATTTGTAAGATTGGATGTCATGAACTGGTATATATATATGATGACTTTTGAATATTGTTAAGGTAAATACAGTGTTTGTTCTCTATCAAAATCTTTCATTTGCTAACTGTGCCTATCAGTAGTTAGTGACTTCAGTAGTTAGAATCTTTTATTTAGCTGGCAGTATTGGCGCTCGCTTTATTGCAGTAGTTGGAGTAACAAAGATTTTTGTGAGGTAAGTGATTCATGAAAGGTATAGGTTATTGTTAGTCAGGACCATTCTTTTGTAGGGATTATTAAAAGTCAGATTGCGTTGCGCCAAAAATATTGTGTGTCAGTTTAGTGATGATCAAAATAAGTAAAGAGAGAAATATCTGAGTACGTTCAGTTTTGCTCAGCTGTTTGAAAATCAAACAACGTAAGGGGTTTATCAGCACAATCATTCATAAATTTTTCAGTACCACTCTACCGGTCGACGTGGGAGCCAATGCCTTGCTGCCTCGATAACCTCCCCAACATCAACGTACTGCTTTCCGCAGTGTGCCTACTTCATTGGGCTAAACAGACAGAAGTCGGAAGGCGCGAGATCAGAACTATAGGGTGGATGGGAAAGAACAGTTCAGTGAAGTTTTGTGAGTTCCTCTCGGATGCACAAACTTCTGTGAGGCCTTGCGTTGTCATGGAGAAGAAGTCCGCTTCCAGATTTGTGGCGACCAAGACGCTCAGGTCGTTTCTTCAGTTTCCTGAGGGTAGCACATTACAGTTCAGACTGGTTCAAATGGCTCTAAGCACTATGGGGAAAAAATGGTTCAAATGGCTCTGAGCACTGTGGGACTTAATTTCTGCGGTCATCAGTACCCTATAACTTAGAACTACTTAAACCTAACTAACCTAAGGACATCACACACATCCATGCCCGAGGCAGGATTCGAACCTACGACCGTAGCACTCGCGCGGTTCCGGCCTGAAGCGCCTATAACGGCTCGGCCACAGCGGCCGGCTTCTCTCGTGCAAGGAAAGTGTCTGACTGGGATCTCGAATTTCAAAGTGTGCAAAGTTTGAGCAGATTGTAAATAGTGATCTAGAGAGTCATGTGCCTAGTAAGTGGACTAAGGACGGGAAAGACCCACTATGATTTAATAACGAGATTCGGAAAATGCTCAGGAAGCGGAGGCTGCACTCTTGGTTCAAAGAGAAGGCGCAAATGACAACTAAGAAAGGTTAGTAGAGATTTGTGCGTCTGTGAAACGATCTATCCGCGAAGCACACAGCAAGTACCGCCGTCATATGTCAGATGAATATCTGGCACAGAACCCAAAAAAATTCTGGTCCATTGTAAAATCGCTAAGTGAGCCTAAGGGTTCCACCCAACCACTTGTTTACCAGGCTGATGTGGCAGTCAAAGATAGCAAAACGAAAGCCGAAGTTTTAAATTTCACGTTCGAGAAATCATTCACGCAGGAGGATACTACGAATATACCGCTGTTTGAACATCGAACAGTCTCCCGTATGAACGACATAGTTATAAGCTTCCCTTGCGTAGAGAAACAACTGAAAGAGTTGAAAACAAGTAAGTCGCCAGGTCCGGATGGAATGCCAATTCGACTTTTCAGAGAGTAGTCGACAGCATTGGCTCCTTCCCTAGCTTGTATTTATCGTTAATCTCTCGTCCAGAGAAAAGTCCCAAGCGATTGGAGAAAAGCACAGGTGACTCCGGTATATAAAAAGCGCAAAAGAACAGACTCGCAAAATTACAGACCTGTGTCTCTAACATCGATTTGCTGCAGAATACTTGCACACATTCTCAGTTCTAACATAATAAATTTTTTTGAGACCGAGAATCTTGTGTACACGAATCAGTATGATTTTAGAAAGAATCGCTCGTGTGTAACTCAGCTTGCCTTTTCTCACATGATATACTGCTAATTATGGATGAAGGGCAACAGGAAGATTCCATATCTCTAGATTTCCGAAAGCATTTGAGACGGTGCCCCATTGCAGGCTGTTAACGAAGGTACGAGCATGTGGGAAACGTTCCCATATATATGAGTGGCTCGAAGCCTTCTTAAGTTATAGAACCCAGTACGTTGTCCTCGAGGACGAGCGTTCATTAGAGACAAGGGTATCGTCAGGAGTGCCTCAGGGAAGTGCGACAGGACCGCTGTTGTTCTCTATGTACACATATAAATGATTTGGCGGGCAGGGTGCGCAGCAATATGAGGTTGTTTACTGATGATGCTTTGGCGTACAGTAAGGTGTCCAAGTTGAGTGACTGTCGGAGGATACAAGACGACTTAGACAAAATTTCTTCTTGGTCTGATGAATGACAGTTAGCCCTAAATGTAGAAAAATGTAAGTTAAAGTAGATGAGTAGGAAAAACAAACCCGTAGTGTTTGGTTACAGCATTAGTAGTTTCCTGCTTGACACAGTCAAGTCGTTTAAATATCTGGGCATAGCGTTGCAAAGCGATATGAAATGGAATGAGCATGTGAGGGTTGTGGTAGGGAAGGCGAATGGTCGACTTCGGTTTATTAGCAGAATTGTACGAAAGAGTGATTCAACTGTAAAGGAGGCCGCATATACCACGCTACTGCAACTTTTGTATGAGTAGTGTTAGAGTGTTTGCCATCCGTACAAGGTCGGATTAAAGGGAAACGTGAAAGAAATTCAGAGGCAGACTGTTAGATTTGTTGCAAGTAGGTTTGAACAACACGCGTTATGGAGATGCTTCGGAAACTGAAATAGTGATCACTGGAGGTAATGCGACATTCTTTTCGAGGAACACTAATGAGAACATTTCGAGAACCGGCATTGGAAGGTGACAGCAGAACGGTTCTACCGTCTCCAAGATACACTGTGTGATCAGAAGTACTCCGAGTCCTGGATGAAAATTACTTGCAAGTTCGTAGCGCCCTCCATCGGTAATGCTGGAATTCAATATGGTGTTGGCCCATCCTTAGCCTTGATGACAGCTTCCGCTCTAGCAGGCATACGTTCAATCATGTGCTGGAAGGTTTCTTGGGGAATGGCAGCCCATTATTCACGGAGTGCTGCACTGAGGAGAGGTATCGATGTCGGTCGGTGAGGCCTGGCACGAAGTCGTCGTTCCAAAAAGGTGTTCTGCAGGATTCAGGTCAGGAATCTGTGCAGGCCAGTCCATTACAGGTATGTTATTGTCGTGTAACCATCCCGCTACAGGCCGTGCATTATGAACAGGTGCTCATCGTGTTGGAAGATGCAATCGCCATCCCCGAATTGCTCCTCAACAGTGGGAAGCAAGAAGGTGATTAAAACATCAATGTAGACCTGTGCTGTGATAGTGCGACGCAAAACAACAAGGCGTGCAAGCCCATCCATGAAAAACACAACCACACCATAACACCACCGCCTCCGAATTTTACTGTTGGCACGACACATACTGGTAGATGACGTTCACCGCGCATTCGCCATACCCACACCCTGCCATCGGATCGCCACATTGAGTACCGTGATTCGTCACTCCACACAACGTTTTTCCACTGTTCAATCGTCCAATGTATACACTTCTTACACCAAGTGAGGCGTCGTTTAGCTTATACCGGCGTGATGTGTCGCTTATGAGCAGCCGCTCGACCATGTAATCCAAGTTTTCTCACCTCCCGCCTAACTGTCATAGTACTTGCAGTGGATAGTGATGCAGTTTGGAATTCCTGTGTGAGGGTCTGGATAAATGTCTGCCCATTACACGTTACGACCGTCTTCAACTGTCGGCAGGCTCTGTCAGTCAACAGACGAGGTCGGCCTGTACGCTTTTGTGCTGTAAGTGTCCCTTCACGTTTCCACTTCACTATCACTTCGGAAACAGTGAAACTAGGGATGTTTAGGAGTGGGGAAATCTCGCGTACGGACGTATAACACTAGTGACACACAATCACCTGACCATGTTGGAAGTCCGTGAGTTCCTCGGAGCGCCCCATTCTGCTCTCCCACGATGTCTAGTGACTACTGAGGTCGCTGATATGGAGTACCAGGCAGTACGTGGCAACACAATGCACCTAATATGAAAAGCGTATAAGGGGGGTGTCCAGATACTTTTGATTACATAGTGTACATTGCGCTCAAGACCATGAAATTAAGATACGAGAAATTAGGTCCAAAGTATTATGACCACCTCATTAGTAGCTTGTTTACAGTCTTTGGGTTGAAATACATCATTGACTTTCGGTATCACGGATCCGACAGTCTGTTAGTAGATTTGTGGAGGTGTGTAGCATTAGACGTCTATGCATGGGTCACGTTATTCGCATAAATAACGGGCCGCTGCTTTGTGTACGCGGTGATTGCGCCCGATAGCGACCCAGACGGGTTCCATAGGATCTACATTAGGCGAATTTGGTTACAGAGACATCAACGTGAGTTCACTATAATGATCCTCAAACCACTATAGCACGGTTCTGGCTCTGCTGAGAAATGACATTGCCGACGGAGAGGACATCAAACATAAAGGGACACAAGTGGTTCGCAGCTGTCAGCGGGTCTTAAAGTACTACGACAGGTCCCATGCAAGCGCAGGAGAATGTCTGCCATAGCATAATACCGCTCCCACCAACCTGCGTCCGTGGCGTGCTGAACGTTTCGAACCGCCGTTCACCTCTATGGCGTTTGTGGAAACGACCATCGACCTAGTGTAGCAAACATGTGATTCACCCGAAGAGCCGACAAATTTCAATTGATCGACGGTCGAGTCCCGCTGGTCCGTTGCCCACTACAATCGTAACTGACGGTCTTGTTGGGCCAACATGTGAACACGTAGGACTGGTCTGCTGCGGAGCTTCATATACAACAAATTACGATGAACGGTGTGCTTCGAAACGTGCGTGCACCAGAATTGTGCTCTTTCTGCGGAGATGCTACAGGTCACCATCTGTCCTACTTCAGAGAGCATACAAGCCTCCAAACCCCACGTTCTGTGAAGAGTCGTGGACATACAACCATTTAGCGCCTAGTGTTAGTTTCACTGTTCTTCTACCTCTTTCCGCAGATGCTCATGACATTAGCTGGTGAAAATTCGACCAGCTTAACCATTTCCGAAATACTCGTTCACAGGCTCTGCTCAATAATAATCTATCCTTTGTCAATTTCGTTTATCTCAATAGATTTGCCAGTTTGCATCCTTATCCTAACTACGGTGATCCCCCGTCCGTGTCTGTTCCACTTTTAAGCTTTTGTTACCACTTCACGTGCCCACAACGCTACCAGTGGCATCCAACGTCGCGGCGGACAGTGGTTATAATGATTTAGCTGAAAAGTGTAGACAGTCGTTTATTCCTCGCTCTATTTGCGAGTGGAACAGAAAAGGAAATGACTAATAGTGGTATCGTTACCTTCCGCAACGCAGTGTACGGTGGACTGTGTGAGTATCTATGTGGATGTAAACGGAGACATACCATTCGTAGCGTTTTGTTACAAAATAAGGACTAGTATCATTTTGAAAATGCTTAATGTAAACATCATTTGTTGCTATCAGGTTCGTCAGGTTGAGCGTGAGTTGCTGTGTAACAAGTAATACCATGGGACACGTCGTAAAAGCGCGTAAAACAGTGGGTTTTTCTACACCACGGGCAGAATGCAAAAGATCTTTCATAAATTTCCAATTCTACAAAGAAACGGACCTCTTAACGTTGCGAAAGTTTCTTTCTTTTCGTAACCAAAAGTCAAGCTGGAAGCCATGAATATTTTGTCAATACGATGAATGTGGATGCTTGCAACTGATGATGAATTAATGTCTGTTTCTTCCTGTTTTTGTGCATTTGGATCCTTTCACCACTTCACTTTGAAATCGCATTATATTTTCTCTTGTACGAAGAAATACGCGTCGTATGATTGACACAAAATACTACAATTTCTCGCACTGGCGAAAAATACAACTAAATTTATCAAATAAACTTTCGGTCGTAGATAAAAATGATATTACACTTTCTCCCTTATCTCGATGAACTAGTTGGAAACGAAAACTACAACTCTTAAATCGCAACAATTAACTGAATTTGTAAACAAGCAGCTGCTGGGATATATCTACAATTTTTTCAAATATACTACGTCCATGGACACCGACATGTGGTTTCTTCAGACATTAGCCCATGGTATCCGCAAATAAAAAACTGCCCATATAGCTTACCTTTGAACATATCTGAAATATACCATGTCTGTATAGTACAAGTAGCGACAACACCAAATGTGACTACTCTGAAGAGAAATACAGCTCATATCATTATGTAGGATTTCACTGATGACATTAATTATTAGTTCTATAGCTCGCGCGGTGGCAAAATTCTGATGAGGAAAATTGCGAGCAGCAATACGCCTGTCGAGAGCACGTCTGCACGATTCAGATCGGAAGGTGGAGCTTGCTGCGACGTACGTCGAATCAATTACTGTCTTAGATATTCCCACATGGGACCATTTCTCTACAGGAAGTGGCTGGTATCTTGTAGGATAAATGTTTAAGGACACATATAATCATCGAGCATGTCTGTCTGTATGGGTTGCTGTATATGTTCGTAGCTTTTTCCCACAAGTTTCATAAACATAACAGGTACACATAACACAGTCTTTAATATTCTCCTTCACTATTTAGAACAGTCAACACTGTAGAAATGACGTGGTTTCGAGGCGAAGAACTGGTTGAGGCATGTTCAGAGCTAATTTTCGTCCGGAGAGGAATTTCCTTGAATATTTTACGATAGAAAGTAGGGAAGGTGAAAATCTGAAGAGCGAAGTTCAGGTGAACAAGATGGGTTCGGAATAGCTTCCCAACCCAACTCCTGTACAGTGTTTTCATGTCAGTCTAGCAAAATGCCGGCAGGTGTTATCGTGTCGTAGCGTCACTTCACGCAGTCTTCCTGGTCGTTGTTCTTGGATTATTTCTACAAGATGCCTCAGTTGTTGACAATAAATGTCAGCAGTGAGGGTTACACCTCTGCGAAGCAATTCGTAGTACACCACACCGCCGTTGCTTCACCAGATGCATAACATTATCTTTTGTGGATATGCGCATGTCTTTGTACGGTAAGTTGCAGCTTTGTTTAAGCTAACCATTTCTTTCTCTTCCTTATATTAACATAAAGACACCATTAATTGTCACCGGCAAAGATACAGGACAGGATTGGTCGGTGTTGTTCATGATCCAGTTTATGACGAGCAAGCAGAGATGCACACATGATCACCGGTTGATTTTTGTGATTTTGGATTAGAGCATGCGATACCCATGCACCCGATATTTGAACCTTCTCCATTGCACGCAAAAGTAGAAAGATGGTGGAATGATCACAGTTCATCATATTTGCCAGTGTCGAGTACACTGACTTGGATCATTGTAGACCAATACGTTTAAACGGTCGTCTTCAAACTCCGAAGGTCTTCCAGAACGCCAAGAGTCACTAAAGCCAAAACGATCCACCTTCAGACGAGGAAACCATTTTCTTGCCGTGCTCTGTCCATTGGTATTATCCCCATACACAGCGCGAATGTTTCTGGCTGCGTCCGCTGGTGTCAACCCTCTACTAACAGAAATGTCGGAAACGTCCCGATTTCTCCACTTAGCACTCCATTCTCTAGCGTCCACAGCTCCATTCAGTATCTCCAAATGACTAAATGACAATACGTAAACTCAGTTAGCATCAGTGAAATACAAAGAAAAATTGACGATCGATAAAGAAACCCATAGCAACCGGAATACCAACATCCGAAGCAAAAACACTAGTAACTTATGTACCAACCTAATATTTTAATTCTCCAGACACGGTCGCCTTTTACATTAAGGCATCTTAATATGCCTTAATTGTATTTGATTTAGAATAGCACATAAGCAAAGCTCCGCATTCTGGCCCAGACGGGACAATCGGTATCGATCGACCGCCGTGTCATCCTTTGCACATGGGATCATTTGGATGCCGTATGGAGGGGCACGGGGCCAGCACACCGCCCTCCCGGTCACTATAGACTTTCGTGGCCCTGGAGCCGTTACTTATCACTCAAGTAGTTGTTCAGCTGGCATTACGAGTCTGAGTGCACTCCGTACAGTCCTCCCACCAAGGAACAATCCCTGACAGTACCGGGAATCGAATAAAAGCAAGACGCGCTGACAACTGAGTTACAGATGCGGACTGGAATAATTTGTTTTTTTTTTTATATGCAACATTTGTAGATTAGAAAACAGTTTGTCAGAAATTTTACGTAAATGAATCAGTACTTACAGTTATTCTTTTTTCAGTTGGAATATGCGTTTTTTCTCGTCTGGTCGTAGGTTAGAAGTCGCACTGACACTTCATTTAGGAAGCGCAGACACATTTCCACGTCACAATCTTTTTGTTTCTCAGTTTTCAGAATTATGAAAACGTGCTGCGAATGATGGTCACGCAAACAATCTTGAAATATCTCATCACACATGCAGCTTCTACGAAGGCGCCCTCTTACTCTGTGTACAATTCTCTACAGGTTCTGGCATCCCACTGAAACGCTATGTGCTGTGGCGAGCGGTGAGTGCTACGCACAGGTCTGGCTAAAGCGCAGTGGTAGATCACCTGACCACAGTCGGGCGGCCTGGATTTCAAATCAATATTCGGTCATCTAGATTCACTGAGCTCAATGAAAATGTCGTGTAATGAGCCATATCAAGTGACACCTATTTCATGTCCGAGCGCAAGTCGGGAACGCAAGTTCTCCGTATTATAAGTTTATTTTCTGAGAATCGCATGCTGAACCCGGCCTTCACAGTGGGATAAATAATGCTTCTTAGTAAGTGTTTGCTACACTTCAAGCCGGTGAATGCTCCTATCACTTTCAGCAGTGGTTTGGGTTATTTCAGTCACGGCTTTTTGCGTTTGCTGACCGCGTTGCTTCATCTGTAGCTAAAACATCGTGGAGCAAATGTTAGGTTGGAACGTGCCTTGATTTATAAACACTGTGTCTGCGAGTATCATGATGACATCGCAGGACGTCGTGTCGTACCCGAGATAAAATTTCTCAACGAATGATTCCATGCCAAAATAACTTCTTCTTTGTAGCACATCAAGTAAGTGTAAATATACATGGTATTTCACAATTCCTATTACAGGCTTCTAGTGGGTTTTAGATGGGGCACTGATAAGGCACACGCAAGAAAAATTGCATGTGGTTAGCACGAATCAAATCTAAAACAAGCAGGTCGGTAGCCAGTAGCGGTAACATTTGTCACACGATCAGTGTTGCTCAAACTTTCATGTTAAGAGAACAGTTATACTCTATAACTGATTCTATTACAAATCTATCAGTAGAAGCTAGTTATGGCTCTTTAACACGCATTTCGATGGAAGTAAAACGGTGTCAAACTTTCATTTTTATTATAATTATTATCATCTTCGAATGGCATTCAGAACACGAAAGTCCATTAACAACAATGTTAACAGATCAGTTACCCCTTGATTACAAATCTAACATATTGAAAAGAGTGTCAGATCGCGAGACTTGGAATCACTTCGAGTAAGTCCTTCATACCATCTTCATGTGGAGTGAACAGTTGTCTACGATGGGCTTCACAATACGTTCCTACACAGGCAGCACTGACTTGGAAAGCGACATTACAGCGCGGTACAGCATCTCTCGTGGCTGCTTAGTACGAGGGTTGGAACTTTAATAGTGGCAACTAATTATTTACAGCTCGTACAAAATAAATACGTATTTCAAAGTTTTACTGACCTTCAAAGTAGTCACCAGCATTGTGTACAACCCGTTGCCAGCCATGTGGAAGTCGTAGGATACTCTTAGCAGTGAAAGTTGTGTTGACAGTTCGAGCGGCGCGGTCTATTGCCCGACGAATTTGTAGCAGTTCTGAAGCGAATGCCGTGAAGTGTTTCCTTCAGTTCAGAAACCGAGTTGAACTTCCGAGGGCTCAAGTCAGGGCAGTGCAGTAGGTGGTATAGCACTTAGCAGCCCCATCAGTCAAACAAATCAGTAACATCTTGCACTGTGCGTACTTGGGCATTGTCCTGCAAAATGATGGGCAGATCCTGCAGAAAGTGTCATCATTTCTGTCTCTATGCTTTTCAATTTTGGAACACAACCTACGACCCAGAAATACCGACCCTTAGACAATGTGTCTAATAGTGTATTTTAAATACGACAGTATTCCATCTTAGGCACTGAATAGCATTAAAACACTTGATAATGGCACTTTGAAGCCGAAATCACGATCGTGTAAATGTAACACTGTAAATAAAAAAGTCTAATAGTGATGCTGATTTTAAAGAAATATATTATGACTGTGGCCCCACATTATGAAAAAATTATTACACCTTAAGAACTCAAAAAAACGAAATTCGTAGGCTTCAAGTAATACCAGAAAACATCTTTTTTGTACATCCTGTGTAGCTCCCCCGGGAGACTGATCAAGGGCATCGAAACGTGAAATCGCTCTTCGATACGCTAGCATCCAGCAGAGAAAGAAAATCTGCACAAAGCGAGGAGGAGTGTAATTGTGTTCAGCCGAAGGAAGCGCCCACAGAACAGTGGCCGCTACAGACAGACCTCTGCGCATCTTTACCGTGAGCGTCGGTCACACCCAGTGGGCCGTGACAGCGATCTTGTCATTACTTCGCGACCTATTGTGATTTTCTTGCCTCAACAATCGTCTCCGTTAAATGAGACTCCTGGCACTTTTTCAGGCAACTCCCAATCGCAGCCGTGTTTGCTACGGCCGCTAAGTGCTAGTAATTCACTTGTCAACAGCTGCGTTGATAACATCGTCACTGTGCGTCCCTAACCACACATATACATCAACAGCCAGCTGTTAAACATGTAATACAGCTTAAGTGGACAAAGAGATATCCTGTTACTGTGTGACATCATAGCGAGCCTTGATAGTGGCTGTGCTTCATTGAAGCAGGGATGGTATAGTGATCGGAATACAAGAGACGCCTGTGTCCAGGACGTAGCCACTCAGACCACTAATCACTAAGACCGTCCTGAGGCGTGGATGTCCATGAGTTTTCCTTAACGCACCTTTTGCCAATTATCCACAATTTTAGCCGCACAGGTGCGAAAATTGTCAACTTGAAATAGTAGACTTGTTAGAATGCGCCTTAGATTTACGGGAAAAGGACAAAACGTGATTTCCTAGCTGTCTGATGTAATGGTTTTGTTGGAAATTATGTGTCACCTAAACCAAATAAACCCGATCCTACATGTTTGACCCAACAATACCAGGAAGCTCCTTCTACTAAGACGAGAAAACATCTTCAACCAGTTCTCCTGGGGTGCAGTGCTTCAAGAGGGGTACTCTAAACACGACTTAGTCGGATCAGAGTCGCGACCACTACGGTCGCAGGTTCGAATCCTGCCTCGGGCAGGAATGTGTGATGTCCTTAGGTTAGTTAGGTTTAAGTAGTTCTAAGTTCTAGGGGACTGATGACCTCAGATGTTAAGTTCCATAGTGCTCAGAGCCATTTGAACCATTTTTCGGATCAGAGTACACCCTTCTACTCCTCCGTGGCTCTGTGCTCTCCACTCAGTACAAACCTGGATTTTGAAGATAAGAGTGCAGTAGAAGCTGTTGTGAAACTCTGCTCTTGATTTCCAAGCTATGCAATGCCCTCCACAGTGTTCACCCCAAATCGAGTTGGGGTGTGTTTTTGCTTCGTGACAGTGTGATGTTAAGTGACGAGAGGCGACGCTTTACGACGGTCTGGGTTCATCGCCCTCGTCTTTCAGCAGCAGTTGTGATATGACTTCTTTGTACACCAGATTGTCAGCTTCAATACATTAGGATTCGTAAGTGGTATCTGATATCTCGATCATATGTCTTGCAGAAGAGAATAGGTCGGTGTGACCCACGGCCTATAGTGGCTCTTTTATCGCCTCTTTGTGGACGGTCGGAGCATGGCCATCTGTCTTCTGGAAAAATGCCCCCTGTGTGTTAAGCATCTTCGAAGCACAGATTTGATGCTGGTTCCTGACACTATGGGCATTAAGCCTCAGTACAGCAGCATGGGCCAAATCATTTTTCAGGATGAAAATTCACTACCAGTTGATCTTATCAGCCTTCCAGTCCGTGTTAAATACGATTAGCTGTGTCATTATTTACATGCCTACACTCCAAAAGCAGTTGCTGTCCCAAACACCTCATTACACGTCGCCTGGAATAACTAATATTAGGCTAGGGAATCGAGTGACTATTTGAAAAACTGTGCCGCAATTCACAATCATGGTGAAGTCGAGAAAAAAATCTAAGGCAATAAAAATGAACATGAGAGGGACTTACTTCATCATTTTCTTATGCCTCTGTCAGGCATACAGGATTGGCGTGGTTACTAACAGATATGGCGTGGCTAATTTAAGGGGTGGCTGGATGCCCTTCCTGTCACCACCCCATTACCCTCTGGGATGGAATATGTGTACCCAATTGTCTGCGTGTAGTGTTATCAATACGAAAGTGATCAAACGCTTTCAAAATATTTGTGAATCATGTAACTGAGGTGGGATTTGGGTACCAGCCCAGTATTCAGCTATTGGGATGTGAAAAACTCCTAAACACCACGTCTAAGGAGGCCACCACGCCAATCCTCGTCCGTAACCCGCTGGGAGAATTCAATGCGGGGTCAGCGCAACTCCCCATCTCGAGAGCGGCGCTTTAACAAGCACGGCTGTCGTACTACTTCCATGTGTTTAAAACTTGTCATATGTTGACTCACAGTTTTACAGCAACACACATGTACAAATATTTTGTGGTGTTCTAGGCTTATCGTATTAACTGTTGAATTTTAAGATTTCGAATACATTTACCATCGACATCGTCAATAGCTATTGACGGCTGGGAGCAAATTATGCAACCAATGCAGATGATGTCGTTCCGCCAATAGTAGGCCACAACATTGCTGAATTAAAGACACGTACCAATCCTTTCAGTCAGCTAACGACGAAGACGGCGAATATCTTCGAACAGCTTCAACTTTTTCGCATGTTATTCTTGACAAGGCCTTTTGTCCACCTGTTCCTTCTCTCAAAGAATTCTGTGTGTTAAGGAGAATTGTGATTTATTAAAAGTTTCCGAGAATTTGACAGCATCCCCATAGTGCATGTGCCAACGAGTGAAAATTTTATAAAATTTGTGACAGAAATACATACCGAATGTGTCACATAGAAATATGTCAGTCAGCTACGTTTTAGCCACAATCGATGTTAAATTTCATGTATATTTCCACAAAAAAAGAAAAACCTCTTCAGTTTGACGAATTTCGAACGAAAACCTTCTGTTTATCTTGGTGCAAAAGACCAATAATGGCTACAAAACGTAGTCTCAGCAGGAAAGCAAGAAAGTATGTGAGAACCATCTGAAGATGAATTTACTACCGGTAATAATTTGATCTACATAAACTTCTGAATGCAATATTTATCATTGGTCACCATTTAAAATTGTAAACATAATCATTATGTGTAATACGTTCTGTTCAGTGTGCCGTAGAAACGTACTTGTCTGTAGACTCTGTCGTAGAAATATACTGTGATTCCACAACGACCAACTAGAATTTTCGTTTTCTGTGAACTTTTTGACGTAACAGCGATATCAATGTTCATCTCCACTCTTCTGGGACACTTTGCTGAATTCACTGTCTTCCCTCCACTTTCTCTTTCATTTATCCTTTATATTTTACTTCTTTTGTTTCCTTAGGACTGCAAACCGAGTTACTCATGGAGGGATGGTGGGGGGGGGGGGGGGGGGGGGAGGAGTGTAACAGGCAATCCAAATGCCTGAGTTAAATCGCCACTTTCCATATACAGGGTGAAGCAGCTAAGGCAGGCCATCCTAGATATATCCAAAATGAATAAATATATTGAAGTGTGGTTTTGCCAAGTTGTAGCAAATAATATGGCGAATTTCTGAAGCTCGCAGATTTTTCTCGTTTATAACCTCCCAATTACGACATCGACTCTTTTTTTCTAGCGGAACTACATATTTTTTTCTGCATCATTTTAAAGAAGCTTCTAGAAGAACTTCGACTTCATAATATGTATGGGACATCAAACAGTATCAAGATAACAGCGCCATAAACCACAGTCTCGCCGTCAGAAGAAGAGATTTCAGAAATGATTGCTCTGTTATAGCCATAGATTGTAAATACCTACGGAGTGAGCATTCGGATGCACAGAACGAGAATTCTATCCGCAATATCTCCTGGAGTTCAAGTCACGTGATTTTGGGACGGCGCATTTCGGCCCGTACAGCGTTTAGCGTATATTGAGTGTTATTACTTCGCTGCTACATATAGATCGCCTTCAGAAGTACCGTGAAAATTTGTATATGGGTATTACAGACGTCTTAATAATATGATAGCAGAAACTGAAGTTGGCTTGAAGATGCGAAGAGCAATGGTATTGTGCTTTTTCGCCACAGCATAGTAGGTCAGATTCCGTTTCATTTACGTTTTTCAGTAACAGGTGGTGGTGGTGGTGGTTAGTGTTTAACGTCCCGTCGACAACGAGGTCATTAGAGACGGAGCGCAAGCTCGGGTTAGGGAAGGATTGGGAAGGAAATCGGCCATGCCCTTTCAAAGAAACCATCCCGGCATTTGCCTGAAACGATTTAGGGAAATCACAGAAAACCTAAATCAGGATGGCCGGAGACGGGATTGAACCGTCGTCCTCCCGAATGCGAGTCCAGTGTGCTAACCACTGCGCCACCTCGCTCGGTTTCAGTAACAGGAAAAGAAGTTACAGCCAACAGTATTTTTGACGTTTTCTATTTTACTTATCCATATTGTAAAATCTCTGTTCTAATTAATTACATTAGAATGAACTGGCACCGAAGTGTAGCGAAGAAACAGTGCATCTGGAACTGCCTCTGAAACTGTTAACGGTAAAAACGATAAACAACTTGCACAACCTCCTTGTCCACTATTATTTCCTATTTTTCTTTTTTTACCTTTCTTCTTTTTTCGCCATCTCATCAGAAAAGTAAAACCATGCACATTACACAAAAAATTAAAAATATAAGATCATGTTCGAATTTCGGAGTAATAAAAGAAATGAGAGCCAACCATTTTTTTCGTTTTAAGAGTATCGAAGAAATAATGTGGATTTCAATGATCCAAAGAAACAAGATGGCTTTAGAAGTTGGTAAGCACAAAGGGCTATTTGCACCTCATGAATGAATTTACAGAACAGAGCAATCGGTATGAGTTACCCGTTTATTTGCAGTTCATAGATTACGAGGAAGAGAGAGAGAGAGACAGCGAGAGAGAACTGCAGCTTATTTAAAATCTTCAACCAAAGTGAAAACGAATGCTCTAATCCCCAACGATACCCGTGATAGAGATATAGATCCAAAGCGTCAGCTTCGTACAGGAACGGCAGTTCGTCGCCAGAACACCGAAGAACAGTAGTAGTAACATGATGCCCCGTATACAGACGTACATAGATATACAGAGTGGTCAGAATCAGTCGGAAAAGCTCGTAAGGGTATTGGAAGGGTAGGTTGTGCTGAGAAATAATTCTGAAGAAAAGAATTCGATACCTTGCGCCGTTTCTGAGTTAATTATCATTGAAGTTAGCCAATCAGACCGCTGCATGCGCAAATTCAAGCGAGCCGCCTGATACAATGAGCGTCAGTAGTCATAGCGAAGATGATAGCGCACCAGACTGCTCAGCCTTTCGCTAATGTTCTATTGTTACCCCCGTCCTATATCCAATTTTTGTATCGATCTCTTGTTTGCTTTTAGGAAATCAAACGAAGAACACGCTGGCTACATCGTCTCTGGTGGGGAAACCTGAATTTGGGTGCACTACTGCCTAGTTGGCTAACTTCAGTGCTAATTAACTCGTAAACGGTGCAAATCGAGTTCTTTTTCGAAAAAAGTATTTCTCAGCACATTCTACCCAGCAAGACACTTACAAGTTTTTCAGACTGTTTCTGACCGCCCTGTATACTCGCAGAAACGACAGTGTACAGTACAGTAATATCGGTACAATATGACACACAACATTTTCAACGTGTGAATAGTTCATGCTTTTAAATGTGCGCATAATCAATAAATACCGTACACTGATGGTGCTGATGATGATCTGCTGTTAATTGTTCTTAACCCAAGGCCTGGACCTAAGAGAACAATTGCTGGAGTTCGCCATGCCTGGTATGCAGACGGCGGCCGCCGCGTCCTTGCCCGTGTTGTGTTCTCGCATCGCGCCCCGATACGCATGCAGGGTGGCGCCGTTGCGACATATCCCAGGCGCGTGCCACTTTCCAGCTGCCGCTTCGCACAACCCAGCAGCTGGACTGTCGCAGCACCACAGCGCCAATGTCGACACAAAAAACATGCGTCTCCATTTTGAACAGATACAGGAACTGGTTTTTTTCTGTTTTCTGCCGATCTTTAGTCTGCTATGATTCCGACCTCCATCTCTTCTGGTCATCTGCTAATTGTTGTAATACGAAAAAATCACTTTTTATGCGAATGTATACTTTTCCTGCAGATACTACTGATGACAATCTATCGGATTTCCAGGCGGATAGCATTGTTAATGTACTCCGACGCCCCTACGAATGTTATCACTTTCTGGCCCGATGATGGGTATGACACTCGTCGAAACGTCGCTGTGTCTTAGCTCTGCGACCCGTCTGGAGACGCAAGAGCTTATCATCTATATTTATTTGCAGAGGGATATTCGCTGCATTGCAATGAAAGGCCGAAATCACAGTACCGATAGCGTTAGGTCATAGTCCGAATACTAAATACGAGTGCTATTTTCAATATGGAATAAACGATCTCCAAATGGAAACTACAGTGAAAATCCGGCGAAGCTTTGCACAGATGTGTTGGTCAGCGTCTATAGTATTCCCATAGATAGCATCACGTCGCTCTTCTCAGTTCTAATGGCACAGTGAGTGCGTAAAGATGGCTAGAAAACAGTCTCTCCCGCCAAGTACGAGTGCTTGCCGAGAGTTTTCGCCTGATTTCATGCAACCCCCCGTAACCTAACTGTCATGCATGTCCTTCTTCATGACAGTTCTCGGCCGCACTCTGCAGGGGCAGTGAGGATGCTTCTGCAGCGTTTTCCATGGGAAGTGTTTCATCACCCGCCATACCGCCCGGACATAGCTCCATCTGATTTTCATCTCTGCTCAAATGAACCGCTGACTATGAAGATAACATTTTGGGACAGACAGTGAGCTGCAGTCAAGCGCAGAAAATTATCGAAAGGACAGGAGGCTGCCTTCTATGGCGAGGGTGTTGGAAAGTTGGTACAATGCAACGACAGATGTCTAAGTTGGAGCTGCGATTATGTAGAGAAGTAGCTGGAAGGTGTATCTAACTGTTGCAAATGAAATAGTTTTGATTTTCACTGTGATTTCCATTTCGCGACCGATCGTTCCTTACTTTCCGAGTAGCCGTCGTACTTGTGGAACTTGAGCTTCTTTCGCGCGTCGAGTATTCGTGTAACTTACTTCAACGTTCTCGACATCCGCCGGTATTTCGACAGTTGGACACCCTGTCATTTGGAAGCCACAAATGCAATGAGAGACTGCTGTGCAAGGAATTCAACCCCCGGTGGATGCGGCAGACGCAGAAAGACAACGCACATAGTAAACAACGAGCACCACCACGCAACAACGATGACCAACGTCAGTCATCACCATTAGTGAACCATTAATCAACAGCAGATGGACAAGTAGCACAAACTATCTCTGGTATTTAACCAGGAGAGAGCAGGATTCCAAACTATTCAGTTGGTTTAGAGCCAGCATCATGTACTTATCCCAAGTATGCGTCGAAATCTCATAATGGGCGGTCCTGGGCGAAATGTGGCACCGTCTGCGCCAATACGCTTCATTCACAGCTAGGAGAGTCTCGCTAAGCCCTGGTGTGTAGCGCAGCAGATATTCCCCCCTTCTCACAAGTCCGATTTAGTTTCCGCGCCATGAGTTTGGTGGGTGGTATCTTGACCATAAGAAATCTGTCTGAGGTGAAGGTGACTACTCCGTTTTCCAGGCAGTCACAAGGGCTGGCTAACAGGTTTGTGGCGGCTCTCCAGGATCGCTGGTAAGATTCAGTCGGATTGCATGAACTTGGTGAATAATATGGGAAGGGACTAATTCTTCTCTACTCTCGTCCATAACAGAACGAGTATTTCATGAATTACCGAAAAAATGAAGTATGTCATGTACTGACACGTCGTGACCGTGGTGGTAAAGTGGATAGGTAACTAGAGTGTGTTCCTGCACGTCTCAGGTTCAATCCCGAATAGGGACGAGGATTTTTCCTTGTTCTAATTCCTCCAGGACGGCCCCAGGTCCACAGAATCTGCTATCAAATAAATATCAGGGTTTTTCCCGGGGGCAAAAGGCGCCCCACCGTTTTTCCTCACGTTACTCATGCCACAGCTACGAAAAGTTGTATGCTACCTGACGTCTGATTAACATCCCGGTCACGGGTTTCTGACACAAACTTCACTATTTTTTTATAAATACTCGTACATTATCGTATGGGGGAGGGGGGGGGCGTTTAATAAGTAATGCAACACACTTTTTCTCGGCATAGTTCGTTTGAAAAAAATCGCAGAATCTGTTGCGTGACATGGTAGAATATTCCTGCTTCAGACCGTATACTTCCATGGAGTTCCGATGGTGGCAGCGCTATACGAAGCCTTCAAAATGACGCCTGTAACAGCTATGCGCTCCAAGCAAAGAGCTATCAAAAATGGTTCAAATGGCTCTGAACACTATGGGACTTAACATCTGAGGCCGTTAGTCCCCTAGAACTTAGAACTACTTAAACCTAACTAACCTAAGGACATCACACACATCCATGTCCGAGGCAGGATTCGAACCTGCGACCGTCGCGGTCGCGCGGTTCCAGACTGAAGCGCCTAGAACCGCTCGGTCACTAGGCCGGCAAAGAGATATCATTCACTATCTTTGGCGGAAATCCACAGCATCGCAGGAGCTCACAGGCGCTTTTAGAATGTCTACGGAGACCCGGGAGTGAACGAAAGCACGATGAATCGTTAGGCGAGGCGTGTGTGATCGTCGCAACAATGTCGCGCAAACCTGTGGGATCTCCCGTGTTCCGCAGGCCGCACATTGCTGCGACTACTGCAACGTTGGTACGTAAGAACACTCTCATTCGAGGTAATCGACGGATCACAGTCAAGCACCTCGCTGCACATCTGGACGTCTCTGTTGGTAGTGCTGACACACCCGTCCACGAGTCGGGGTATTCAAAGATACGTGCCCACTGGGTTCCTTGCTGCCTACAGAAGACCGCAAAGAGCAACGAAGGACCATTTGTGCGGATTTGTTTGAGTATTACGATGTTAATTGAGACAGTTTTTTTTGTCTAACTTCGTCACAGGTGAAAAAAACATTGATTCATCACTTCGAACCGGAAACAGAACCCCAATCCATGGAGTGGGGGCTTACCACTTTTTCTCTGAAGAAAAAGTTGAAAGCTGCACCTCAGCCCTTAAAGTCATGGTGTCGGTCTTCTGGGACTCGGAATGGGTTATTCTGTTTGATCTCTTCCTTCACGGTGCAACGATCAACTCAGAAGTGTATTGTGCTACCCTCAGGACATTGATGATCCAACTTCGGCGTGCTCGTCGCTACAAAAGAGCAAACGTGCGTCTCCTGCTCCATGACAACGCAGTACCTCACACGAGTCTGCGCACGCGGCAGCAGCTCACAAAACTTCATTGGATTGTTCTTCCTCATCTCTGGATCTCGCGCCTACCGACTTCCATCTGTTTGGCCCAATGAAGGATGCACTCCGCGGAAAGCGGTACGTGAATGATGGGGAGGTTATTGATGCAACAAGACGACCAGTAGAGTGGTACCATGTGGGCATGCAGACTCTGCCAGTGAGGTGGCATAAGGCCATCGTATTGATCAGAGATGACGTTGACAAATAAGGTTTTGTAGCCGGAAGAACGGGGAATAATAAGGCGTATTGTTATGCTGACTAAAAACAATCTGCTTCCAGAAAAAAATGTGTTGCATTACGTATTGAAGGCCCCTCGTATATGTTAAGTCCGCCAAAATGAAATTTCCTGCTGCTTGGCTTCCTGACAGGTGGAATCTTACAAACTGAACAGAGTTTTATTTTGAAACAAAAGTCACTTATCACTGCACAGATACAGTTTATACCTCTCCTGTATTCCTGTGTAAGTCGACTAACGGATTGCCTCAGATCTACAAACGTTCTCTTTCACTTTTGCTTCCAAAAATAAATAAAAATAGCAGAACGTTTCAAATTGATTGTATGAACAGTAGTGGCATAATCGTCTAGATGTGTACGCAGTACCGTTTCAATCAGCCAGCTGTGGAAGTTGCGATGCGGAGAACGGAAATAACGGAGGAATGGCTGGTTGCGTGGCGAGATCGGACGGCAACTGGAGCGTGCGACTTCCGCGCAACCAGTCCGTCCCTCCGTCCATTCCAGGCGGTCTCCTCTCCACTCCCCACCTCTCCTGTTCGCGCCTTCGAAGGCGCCACCTACGCCGCACGTCTGTGCTATTCCGCCCCGTGTAGTGCCACCACTTACCTGATGCCCCTATCACTGCCCGCACGATCTTGTAAAGTATCACCGTTCAAGTGTTTAGTGTATTTCCAAATTCCAGTTGTAGCAGTTGCTGAAATGGTTGTGCAATGTATGGAATGTTACGCTATTGAGTGCTTGTCCCTCATACAGCGAGAATTACGAGTTGCACACACTTCCAATGCGTCTGTGACAGTATCGTGATCTATTTTTGATGGTGAGTAATGTTTTTCCAACGCCACATCTAATTCATCTAGTTTTTGTCGTCTGTAATCGATACGCCATTGCTGCAGTCTCAGAAACGGGCTGGAACTTCATTGGCGACGGTAGCCCCATACTGGTTCTCGTGTAACTCTGGACACTGCACTTCCGTCTTATGTAAAATACGTTGCACGTTGAGTAAAAAGAGGTCGAAAGAATTTGAAATTGCGTGA
This sequence comes from Schistocerca serialis cubense, assembly GCF_023864345.2. NCBI lineage: Eukaryota > Metazoa > Arthropoda > Insecta > Orthoptera > Acrididae > Schistocerca > Schistocerca serialis. The sequence goes on from NC_064642.1 coordinate 328,265,686, forward strand.
GGAGAAAGCAAGGAGATTGTACAATGCCTTTCTCATTCGCAATTCTGAAGTGGCGGTGTGCCGCAAGGAAATCCTATGGGACGTTAACACTTACCTTCACCTCCTATCACACCTCCTCAAGGAACTCAATGGCTGTGTGCGCACAAGAGACGTAGCAACGAATTTCGCACATGGAATTCCATCTACTGACCTTTGCGATTACCTACAATGGCAGACATACCGTTCTATAAGAAGTTTGTATCAGAATGCAGCTGAAGGACACATTAGACGTCAGCGTGTGCCACAGCTCTTAGTAATTGCTGTCCTGAGAGACAGGAACTGTTGAGAAATGCTTTGGCTGTTTCCTCATCGCTCTATTTATCGATTTCGTTTTCGAAAACAAAAAAAGACAACTTCTTGCGACGATAAATTCTGTTTGCAGTTCGTACTGAGATTTAAATAAGTTTCTTACACAGTAGAGGATATTGTTGAAACTTGGAACACTTTTCAGATTTTCGACTCTGTAACACAAGTTTAATATATTTTCTTATTCCATTCTGAAATTATGGCATTATCTTTATGTATGTTGCTCTCGTTCTCTGGAACTTCAAAAATTACTCTGGTACAACATGGTCAGGTACCTCAGCACAAAAACGTACTCATATTTAAAAGTGCTGCAATAGAGAAAATGTTGTCTTAGTAACCCTAAGTCTATGCCATTAATCCACTACACATCAGTAACCAGTAAGTAAAATCAGATGAAGAAGAAGAAGTATTTTCAAAAACCAGCTACAAGTTTAAAGCATTTTGAAATAGAAGCTGTTGGCAACGACCACAAATTTCCATCTTCAAGACAGGGGAAATTTTAAGAGATCAGAGAAACTCAGTTCATTGGGATATTTCACATGTTCCGTGGAAGAAGACGTATGACTTCACCGTGCACGCGTTATGTAACTAGTTTCAAAAATACACTGCATCTGACTCACATTTAAAATCTGTAACTGATTAATTGACAATAACCGCCAAGTAGCTTGAATACAGTCTATTGTACAGCATTTAAATATATATCACTCGTAACACTTACAAACGCTGCACAGAAGACAACCTCATATACAAGAGTAGAAAATGACAGAAGCTACTTATGGCGGCTTCTGTTGCGCATTCTTTCATGTGATGCTTAAGTCAGTCACTATACAGAAACACCGAACAAAAAACATGTGTTCCTAGGTAAACTCTCCTTCAGGTACTACACTATACCCTACTAATTTCCAGATCAGAATGCATTACTTTCTACGATGCTCATTCTGTTCTAGATGATTTTTCTTCAAGAATGAATTGAATCTAGCTTTATACAGGGTGTTACAAAAAGGTACGGCCAAACTTTCAGGAAACATTCCTCACACACAAAGAAAGAAAATATGTGTACATGTGTCCGGAATCGCTTACTTTCCATGTTAGAGCCCATTTTATTACTTCTTTTCAAATCACATTAATCATGGAATGGAAACACACAGCAACAGAACGTACCAGCGTGACTTCAAACACTTTGTTACAGGAAATGTTCAAAATGTCCTCCGTTAGCGAGGATACATGCATCCACCCTCCGTCGCATGGAATCCCTGATGCGCTGATGCAGCCCTGGAGAATGGCGTATTGTATCACAGCCGTCCACAATACGAGCACGAAGAGTCTCTACATTTGGTACCGGGGTTGCGTAGAGAAGAGCTTTCAAATGCCCCCATAAATGAAAGTCAAGAGGGTTGACGTCAGGAGAGCGTGGAGGCCATGGAATTGGTCCGCCTCTACCAATCCATCGGTCACCGAATCTGTTGTTGAGAAGCGGACGAACACTTCGACTGAAAGGTGCAGGAGCTCCATCTTGCATGAACCACATGTTGTGTCGTACTTGTAAAGGCACATGTTCTAGCAGCGCAGGTAGAGTATCCCGTATGAAATCATGATAACGTGCTCCATTGAGCGTAGGTGGACGAAACTAAAATGAGCTCTAACATGGAAATTAAGCGTTTCCGGACACATGTCCACATAACATATTTTCTTTATTTGTGTGTGAGGAATGTTTCCTGAAAGTTTGGCCGTACCTTTTTGTAACACCCTGTATACTACGGGATTTAATTTCATTATTCATTATTGGAACTGAGGGCTTAAGAGTCTGTGACTGTAGTATTCGCAATAAAATAGGCAACAGGCGCTTTTATATTCGTTTATTGATTTGACGCCTTCTTGAGAACGATTATCTGTAATATCGTATGTGTTTTTACACTGTGTTTTCATGTGTTAACTTTGCTACCTAGAAAACTCCAGCAACCATAAAATTGTGACTCCGAGAGGATGGCAACATAAATGTGTCTAAAGTTAGTGGGTTTTACTTAAGTTTTTCATCAGTGTCGTTTAACATATGCCTCCTTAAGGGCTTTATATTTGAGGGTCTAAAGGGGAAGGAATATCAAAGTTTAATGACCCTTTCACAACGAGATAATGAGCTACTGACCAGAAACGCAGATCCGTATGAAAATAAAAATGGTTCAAATGGCTCTGAGCACTATGGGACTTAACTTCTGAGGTCATCAGTCCCCTAGAACTTAGAACTACTTAAACCTAACTATCCTAAGGACATCACACACAACCATGCCCGATGCAGGATTCGAACCTGCGACCGTAATGGTCCCGTGGTTCTAGGCGCTACAGTCTGGAACCGCGTGACCGCTACGGTGAGTTAGGTTAGTTAGGTTTAAGTAGTTCTAAGTTCTATGGGACTGATGACCACAGCAGTTAAGTCCCATAGTGCTCAGAGGCATTTTAGGCCGACTGAAAATAAAGGTGGTGTGGTTCACGGTTTACATAAACCGTCTATATGAGTAACAGAATGAAACACTTTACATAAACAGCATTAATTTTCTACATAAGACACTTGGTAGATAGTGAGTTGTAATGTATTAGCAATTAATCATTGATAAGTAGGATACCGACATTCAGATATTACAGTAAATGAAAAGCGGTAGTTTGCTTTTGTTCTACTAGTTCTAGTAGAACAAAAGCAAACTAGCATTTTTCATCTATAATAATGTTGTTCTACCAGCAGAAAATTCAGTTAACACTCAGGTATTACTGTAATTGTCAATAAATACGTACTTTTACGAAAGAAGCGTTACGGGGAGGCGTAATTTAACGGATGGAGTTAATAGAGTGAAGAAAACATGAACGTTGCAGCTGCACCCTCTTCAGGGAGAGATTGTTTCGATAATTACTACATAGGAAGACAACATTTTATGGTATTATTAACCTTAAACTCAGCCATAATTCCGCAAGCCAGAGCTTTCATTAAATGCTTCTTTGCAGAACAACCCGTGTATCAGTTAAATGTGTTCTGGTCGTGAGAGCTGCGCATAGTGCCCAGTGCGCAAAACCAAGCCTCTTCCGTGTAGGAGAGCGGAACCGGCTTAACCGCGGCTAACTAGCGCAGGCCACGCTGCTCATTTCACTCCGAACAGCCGTCTTTAATGGCCGGCAGTCCAACAAAGCGCTTGCCAGATTGTCGACAGGTACAAGTGCTTCAGTAAACACGTTTTTGGTCAGTTATCTCCACTGCACATACCGAAGTTACTGTACACTGTTTCTAAAGAAATTACCAGCTGGTTTACATTAAGACAGACCGAGCTGTACGTGTTGAAATGCTGTCATCGTTCAAGCCCACTTTACATGACTCAGAAAAACAGGCGACTCTTATTAGTCACATTAGATGGCACCAAAGGCATGCAGCTAGTTCAGTTTTCTGTGACGTGTAAACTGAGCTTAACTGCGTAATCTGCTGTTAATTACGCCCCCCCCCCTCCATTTTCTGTGATTCTGCGACACCTCAGTCAGAGAAGAAAGTACAATTTTGAGTTAACTTTCAGACGATATCGAGGGTATCACAGGCGAAGCAGCAGCACTGTGACAATGACGGGTAGGAATTTGCCTTACTGAAGGGACCATTCCGGCATTTAAGGAAATCTCTGTCGTAAATGAAGACGCTCGAACAAGAATTTAAATCCAGACCCTTCCTAATACAGTAGATCAGCCACTGTGCCGCCTGGACAGTACACCCAGTTATTCGTTCTCGACCAGAAATCTCTTTTATCACAGTCGACGGAACGTTAAGCCCTCGTCGTAAACGCATGCAGTTGAAAGTACACGAAACTGAAAGCAAAAAAGTCCAATAAACATGAGCTCTAAAATGCATAACTGAAGAACTATGGGCACGTTTTCATCTTCGATACAGTAAAACAAATCTCTTCTACTGAACAAGAGCGCACATCTCTTTAAGATACGCTTTTTAAAGCCCATGTTTACCATACAATTTTTTCTTGTTTTGGTCTATACTGCCTCCTTCCAAAATTCGGAAAACAAAGAGCCTGCACTAGAAGAAATTTGTTTCACAGTATCGAAGATGAAGAAGTGCCCAAAGCTCTCCACGTCTGCATCTTAGAGCCCACGTTTGCTACATTCTTTTGCTTCCAGTATCGTGTTTGTCCGCAGCTCGTGGTCGTGCGGTAGCGTTCTCGCTTCCCACGCCCGGGTTCCCGGGTTCGATTCCCGGCGGGGTCAGGGATTTTCTCTGCCTCGTGATGACTGGGTGTTGTGTGATGTCCTTAGGTTAGTTAGGTTTAAGTAGTTCTAAGTTCTAGGGGACTGATGACCATAGATGTTAAGTCCCATAGTGCTCAGAGCCAGTATCGTGTACTTCTAACTGTACGCGTTCACGCTATTAATTGTGATACACCGTGTGTATACATGTATAACTTTTAGTGTGTAGCTTTTATAGACACAAACGAGAGGCGAGTACACGACAACGAAACAAGCAAAGTATCCAAGTAAACATAGGTAAGGAAACCAGTGGTTTCTCCAATACGGCGTATGCACAAGTGCAGTCATGCCAGTGTTACAACAATGTTAATTTCGAAGGCTAGGTTTATTTCGAAACATCGTAAGTGAGGAGTAAATTACAAAATGACGAACTGACCTCATTTGATACGGCATCATTCCGATACCTAAGCACTGGTAAATAGTGTTTCGACACAAGTGATCAGTCAAAGTTCGCCAATATCATGATTTCCCCAAGTCCCCCAACTTGAACTCGTTGGATTTTTTGCGTAGAAATATTACGAAGCTTTGGTGTATTTCAGCACTGTTGACAGTGTCGAACACGGTGGACGCGTTTTGGATGTTTGTCAGTGCATTCGGAACAGGCCTGGGATTTTTGAACATGTACGGGTATCGAGCCCTTCACATGAACGACGGCTACGTGGTACACTTGTACAGTGTTTGTCCTCAACTGCGTATCTGCAATGTGGATCTTCCCAATTCGGAATCTTCTTGCCCCATTCCCAGCCTCTTGGGACGTTTGGCTGAATAGAATGAAAGTATACAACAGCAGTTCTTTCCCTAAAGAGTAGGGAATAAACTACGCAAAAAATAAGTCTAGGACAATAAGCAATATTGTTTCAAAAATAAATTCTCCCAGTGCTTGATATTTCTCTCTCACACATTTTCTAGTGGTAAACTTTCTTCTAGTGCTTCTCAGGAAAGAGTTAAGAATTCTTACGGTATCTGCTAAGGGGAGAACAGTGTGTAAAACGAAGATTCGCCATAAACAACATGCATATACAAGAAATTCTTTCGCCTCATACCGAACTAGATGGCTGCTGCAGAGAACCGAGAGTACTGCGAGATGAATTCCAACCCATGAGAGAGAGAGAGAGAGAGAGAGAGAGAGAGAGAGAGAGAGAGAGAGAGAGAAAGAGAAAGAGAGAGGGAGAGAGAGAGAGAGAAAGAGAGAGAGAGAGAGATTGTTTTAACATTACACGTCGAGCCCTTTTTCTTACGTGCGTTATGTGTCAAGCGTATATTCACATATTAGTCTTGCATCTATTCCGTAGGGTAATACGGTCTCAAAAGATGAAGAAAATGGAGCCTCAAATCTCCCGTCCCGATCATAATTTCCATAATGTTTCCCGTAGCTGTGAAGCAAAAGATGTAATTGGAAATAGTCATATATTACCGCCTGGGTCTACCCTCCTTCCTTATAAAATGACAACCTTCCTTACTTCGGTAGAGAATGAAGCGTCTTAGGACGTCCGTAACGAGATGCGAACTGCAGACCTCAGATATCGAATCTCCTCTGTTAGCAAGACGCCGAAGAAGTATGGATGCAAAAGGTTAATGATTCCACAATACATTGTGACAAGAACTTTGGAAAAAGTGTTCAACATTAACGCCTTGTCCACGTTGAGGTTACTGGCTCTAGAGAACACAAAGCACATATTGCTGATGATTTTTCTTTAATATTATGGGCAATTGTTTGTTTACCTAGTCAATTACATATACATTTCATCGTCTGTTTATTGAAGCGTTTCAATGCCATTGATACGTATATCGTGCTTCTAATCTTGAAGTCAGTAACCATGGCAAGAAAATCACTGGCTCCAGATCATTATTCCGATGTTAAAATGATTAATTAAATAGTTTCGCAACCCCTGTGGATAGCCATGCGTGTTAAAGCAACTCTTCCGGGACGGGGAGATGCGCTGACCCCAAATCGAATCATTACGAAGGATTAACGACGGGGGTCGGTGAGCAGGCTAGTCTGGATGTGGTTTTTAGGCGGTTTCACGTATGCCACCAGGTACTCAAGACCCGCCTCCGTTACAAGACTCGCAACCATTTAAAAAACTTTCGCTCACTGTCACATGAATAATACTGCACGCAGACAGTTGGGGCACATATATTCTGTCCCGGGGGTAACGGGATGCCGACAGGAAAGGCACCCGGCCATCCTCTAAAGCTTAAAATAATCATGGCAAATCCGTTCATAACCACGCTGACCCTGTGCCGACAAAGGCACAAGAAAAAGAAGAAAAAAATAGAAGTAAAATCGTTTTGTGCTTAGCTGGAGACTTACCGTGTTCCCAGACTGACAATATTTTCTTCTTAGCAAAATACTTTCTTGGGCAGTGTATTTGATTCTTATCATGAGCCAGTATCCAACACGTCGAAACTCCTTTCACGTTGCAGTACAACTTGCACATTTTTGACACAAACGAGTGTCACACCCTTCGATCACACAAGTTCTCCCTCTCTTTCAATTAGATAGTACATTTGTAGCTACTCTTGTAGTATACAGATTTGTTAAAGTTTTTCTTGTATGGTGTTCGCATGTGAAAGCTCTCTGTTTCGTAACCGACGTCTAGTTAGCTGGAATCACGCTTTCTAAAGACGCCTCGCTACTGACCGATACAAATCTCAAGTGGATTCTTCTGGACTCTACCATTTACTTCTAGTTAGCTTACGCCCGTTTGTTCGTCGACAGCCACAGAGTGATTGAAAGGTGCTAGGCACGCCACCTGCTTTCGACTCTATGTTGATCACAATGACCAGTTGTTCTTTTTTATATATTTCCTTCATTTGTCCTAAAAATTTGACCGAATCCCCAACTAAGTGCATTCGTGACTGATGAGTCATTCAGCACATCGGACCGAAGCCCTGCACTACGCTGTTAATGGTACTGACAAGCAAGGAGCTCGCTGCAAAAAGTAAACAATAATTCTCAACACGAAGAAGATGGACATAACAATATGAAAACATATAATATTTAAACACGAAAGAAAAGAAATCCTCGCATTACGAAAGAATTATTTGCTGTGGCATGTTAGTGTGCCACAGTTGTTCAGCCTCTAACTGTGCATTTTCTCTGTGATACGCTACATCAAAATCCATCAACTCATTGCCAATATAGAAATTTAATACAGACGTTTGCTCACAATCTGCTGAAAAAGACAGAAACTCCAGAATCCCTGCGCAATTCTATGAAAAGCAACAAGCAGATGTATTTTGAGGTGTAGAAGGAACACATGCAGCCGTGTGTAGCTTCAATTAGGTTCTGCTTTGAAGGCGACACTACAAACTATATATACTACTTAATTACACAAATTTTCAGCGTCAATCGTGTTTCTTCTGTGCCAGAAGTATAGGCCACGCAGGGTAGTCGCGCGGTCTAGGGCGTCTTGTCACGGTCAGCGCGGCTCCCCCCGTCGGAGGTTCGAGACCTGCCCCGGGATGCGTGTGTCGACCTTAGCGTAAGTTAGCTTAAGTTGGATTGAATAGTGTGTAAGCTTAGAGACCGATGACCTCAGCAGTTTGGTCCCATAAAACCTTACCACAAATTTCCAAAGTATATGACACTTCACAACTGCAAGAAGCCTTTTCTATTAAGCTGCTCGTCCACTGCCTAAAATAACCCTTGATATAGTATGATATGTGAAAACATGTGAGAATGTCACTGTTGCTGTACATGAGGCTCTTGCGGTTCTACTGAGACAAAGTGTATTCTTCAGCTACTATGGCAGAAAATAGTTTCCAAGATTAACCTGGCTACTGAAATCGCTCTGTACATAAGGTGGACATGGTAGCTTGCAATGCGCAAAAATCTGTACGGTATACCAAAACATGATATAAGTTCTGTTTCTTGATGATGTGGAATGGAAGTGAGCTTCCGATGATGCTCGCATTCGAAGACCGTAGAATTAAGTAGCAGAAGGCTTCTTGAAGAGCTGTTGTCGTTATGTCATAGAGATGTTTGAAATGAAGTCGACCAGTTGTTTAGTTCTAGAATTCCACGACAAAGCTTCTTCTGCGATCTGGATGTTCTACTTCGTACAGCTGGAGAAAGAAACGCCAGAGACAGAAAATTTTATCTAAAGTGCAAACATAAATTGTAACAATAATAAACGCTCTCCAATCGTAAAGGCGATCATAAAAATGGGGGATAAGATAAAAAGGCGTGCATAATTTGTACAGTGTGTTTAAATACTGTTGTACTCGATTTGGTGGTAACTGAACACAGAGAAAATTTTAGGGCAAAAAAATTAGATTTCAAATTATGCGAAACGCAACAAATTGTCAAAAACATTTGGTAACAAGCGCTACGCCATGTTCGGCTGTATGGACAGGACCGTAAAATATCTCCAAATGTAAGATGATGAACAAGAATATTTTTTGAAAGTCTGAAAAAAGAGTATTATGATGAAACAAAACCCACGAGGGTTATAGGAAGTCATGTAAGGAGCAACTGTAGTAAGGAGTAAGAAACAGGGCGAATAGACTCCTTGGAGACCCTTTCCTCCAAATTCGGTCACACAGAATGTACTAACAGTTAGGGGGGTAAATAACACCCTGCACAGTAGCTACTTCACAGAAGGTCTGAACACAAGGTCAGCACCTGTTGTGTGTTGATAACAATGGGTGGAAATTCGTATGGAATTCTCAGCAAACAATAGCAGATTAGTGGTTTAGATGCAGTGATAAAAACGGAAATAATTACCTCGTTACAATCCCCGCCACTGCTCAGGCCTGACGTAAGAGTTATTTTCAAGGCAAAGTACCCGCTTAGTATTAATTTATGTCCTGCAGCACTCATTAGCTAGTATTTGGGCCAGGTTCACCGTCGTTTCAAATGAAATCCATCCACATATGCGTATTTATTCCGTTTTCTCGCGAAATATCGAGGTATGGTCACTGCTTACATGTCTTCTGCTAGATTCGTATAAGTCGTCGTCCCCCCCCCCCCCCCCCCCCCATTGGTAGAATAAACTTGAGGAACACTCTATGTGCTACTTTACATTCATTTCACGCCTTTTCTCCCACGCAGTTCTTGTTTGTTATTTCTTATAATCATTACTTCATCCCTGTGCCGAGAAGCAGCGAAATAAATTGCGTGAGTGGGACCTACCTTTAATGAAGAGAAATAAAATTACTCTAATGAGAGATATAGAAACTTGTACGAACGGAATTAGTGTAATACACACGTCAAACTGTTAATGATTACAGAATATCAAAACAGCTCGGAAATTCTGCTTAGAATTCTTAATAAGTAATTTGATAATGTCGGCAACGTTTCTACCTTCTATCTGTCTATCTATCTTCCTCGTCTTCTTCCGTCTTCTATCCATATATCTGTCTTCTATCTACCTTCTTTTTCCATTTACCTACTATTCTTCTTCTTCTTTTTCTTCTACGTGTCTTGTACCTGTCTTCTTCTATGTTGTATACATACATAAATTAAAGCTCCCGACGCAGTTTCTGTCTGTATTTTGGGTTACCTCACAAACTAGTGTAGGGATTTGGACACAGTTTTCACTAATAAATGGAATGATTCACTAGGAACACTTGTATTTATAGATAATAAATAATTCGTGCAAATTGTCTGAACTATGGTGAGTTAGTTTCGCGTCGCTGCGTGCAATTGCGCCCTAGCACTAAATGGCGGAACGTTACGGAATTATCTACACCTACGAGGGTGTGCTGAAAAGTTAACGCCTCCGACTTTTTAAGTAAAACAAATTTTATTAACATTCCACATCTTTATTCAACATGTCTACATATTTATTTCTCAAAATAGTCACCCTGGCGATGAACACATTTCTCTCAACGAGAAGCCAGTTTGTTGATACCGTCACTGTAGAAAGTTTGCCTTTGTTGACGGAGCTACAACCTTACCTCTGCTTTCGCCGCTGCATCACTGTCAAAGTGGTCTTAAATGGTGCTCTTTAAGTTTTTGAAACAGATGAAAATCGGACGGAGCCATATCGGGACTGTAAAAGTGAAATACTTAACACCTTTTTCCAAAGCTGTTTCACAGAGGAAGACCGCACTGCAGTTCCTTCTCTAAATCCTCGCACAAACGAAAAAATGGCTGACGTCGAAATAAGTGTTAAAGGAATAGAAAAGCAACTGAAATCACTCAACAGAGAAAAGTCCACTCGACTTGACGGGATACCAATTCGATTCTACACAGAGTACGCGAAAGAACTTGCCCCCCTTATAACAGCCGTGTACCGCAAGTCTCTAGAGGAACGGAAGGTTCCAAATGATTGGAAAATAGCACAGGTAGTTCCAGTTTTCAAGGAGGGTCGTCGAGCAGATGCGCAAAACTATAGACCTATATCTCTGACATCGATCTGTTGAAGAATTTTAGAACATGTTTTTTGCTCGCGTATCATGTCATTTCTGGAAACCCAGAATCTACTCTGTAGGAATCAACATGGATTCCGGAAACAGCGATCGTGTGAGACCCAACTCGCTTTATTTGTTCATGAGACCCAGAAAATATTAGATACAGGCTCCCACGTAAATGCCATTTCCTTCACTTCCGGAAGGCATTCGATACAGTTCCGCACTGTCGCCTGATAAACAAAGTAAGAGCCTACGGAATATCAGACCAGCTGTGTGGCTGGATTGAAGAGTTTTTAGCAAACAGAACACAGCATGTTGTTCTCAATGGAGAGACGTCTACAGACGTTAAAGTAACCTCTGGCGTGCCACAGGGGAGTGTTATGGGACCATTGCTTTTCACAATATATATAAATGACCCAGTAGATAGTGTCGGAATTTCCATGCGGCTATTCGCGGATGATGCTGTAGTATACAGAGAAGCTGCAGCATTAGAAAATTGCAGCGAAATGCAAGAAGATCTGCAGCGGATAGGCACTTGGTGCAGGGAGTGGCAACTGACCCTTAACATAGACAAATGTAATGTATTGCGAATACATAGAAAGAAGGATCCTTTATTGTATGATTATATGATAGCGGAACCAACACTGGTAGCAGTTACTTCTGTAAAATATCTGGGAGTATGCGTGCAGAACGATGTGAAGTGAAATGATCATATAAAATTAATTGTTGGTAAGGCAGGTGCCAGGTTGAGATTCATTGGGAGAGTCCTTAGAAACTGTAATCCATCAACAAAGGAGGTGGCTTACAAAACACTCGTTCGACCTATACTTGCGTATTGCGTACCAGGTCGGGTTGACAGATGAGATAGAGAACATCCAAAGAAGAGCGGTGCGTTTCGTCACAGGGTTATTTGGTAAGCGTGATAGCGTTACGGAGATGTTTAGCAAACTCAAGTGGCAGACTCTACAAGAGAGGCGCTCTGCATCGCGGTGTAGCTTGCTGTCCCGGTATCGAGAGGGTGCGTTTCTGGATGAGGTATCGAATATATTGCTTCCCCCTACTTATACCTCCCGAAGGGATCACGAATGTAAAATTAGAGAGATTCGAGCGCGCACGGAGGCTTTCCGGCAGTCGTTCTTCCCGCGAACCATACGCGACTGGAACAGGAAAGGGAGGTAATGAAAGTGGCACGTAAAGTGCCCTCCGCCACACACCATTCGGTGGCTTACGGAGTATAAATGTAAATGTAGATGTAGATGTAGAGTGATGACCATGAATTCAAGGCGATAGATTGTTGCTCGTGTGTGGTCTGTCATTGTCATGCTGAAGGAAAGGGTGCTCAATGTATGGGCGAACTCATCCTGGTTTCATTGTTTTGAGGATCTCGCAGTTCCTTGCAGAGTTTGTGGTGGTGCCTTCAGGCATGAATTACAGTGTATCACATCTCGTACATTACGGAACACTGTGGGTAAGACTTTGCCTGCTGACAGCGTGGTCGTGAACTTTCTTAGCATCGGTGATCCTCTGTGGCGGACCTCCATTGATGCTGTCTTGTTTTCGGGATTAAAATGGTGAACTCAGTTTTCATCACCTGTCACAATGCTGTTAAGTAATGTGTCCTATCTCCTATGTTTCACGTCAGGGATGAATATTCAAGGCACCCACCGACACACACTTTTCTGCACCGCAGGTCTGCAGTGATAACCTGTACATGCTCTCCTAATATGTCACATTTACGTGAGCGCTATGTCTGTATTGTCCGACGATTTTCTCTGGTGAGTTCATCAACCTAATTTCGATGAGTCTCGTCGGTTGGTGTATGAGATCGTCCACTCCGATCTCTGTCACACACCTTTAGCATCACAATTTCCTTCATTGTGTGCACGAACAACCCAATGCCGCACATGACTGGTGTCGATACTGTCATCACCGTACACCGCTTTCATTGTTCTGTGGATTAGAGGCACGTTTTCTGCAGTTAGAAACGAGGTTACAGCGTGCGGTTCTTCACGCACTGACATACACCGGCGGAATGAATCGCAACACCAAGAAGGAGTAGTGCGACATAAACGAAACTTGATAGGTGTGTTTCTACATCTGAAAGATGATGTACATTCAAATTTTGCGCCACTCGCATAGAAGTGGTGGTAGTAGAGCCACTAAGAGGATGCAAATCAGGTTTGCTTCACCCTGTAACGGTCGAAAGCGTTAGCTACCTTTGAGATTGGACGTGGTGAGTTGATGTTCGTCAAGGAAACCTTGAAGGCACAAAGATGCCATATTAACACCTCACTGAGTCTGAAAGAGATAATGTAATTGGGCTACGAGAAGCTGGAAGTTCCTTCTGTGATACTGCAGAAACTCCTAGCAGGAGTTTAGTCATCGTACATTATTGCTGGCAGCAGTGCACACAAGACATGTGGTAATTCGGACCCTACATTTTAAGTGGAACAGTGCACCATAAGTCGATGGAAGTGAAAGACAGAAGGGCACCTCATATAAGACAGTGATCAGCTGGCGCAGACACGTCTGAAAGACTGACAAGTCTGAGGTGGCGGACCATCTCTGTTTGAAGAACGAGGAATCACAAGAGGAGGCCCTGCCGCTCGAAAATCGGTACGTCACAACCGAGGGTTTAGTAGAATAAGTACACGTCAGTTGTAATCAAGTTTTAATATATTTCACGGCATTCTGAACATGACAAAGGCCGCCTCTCGCTGGATCCCGCACTGCTCAACCCCTTGAAAACGCCGGCCCCTACCGAAGCAGCAGCAGCAAAAAGTGTAGCTCTGTGAGTCCAAAACAAGTGATATCTTCAGTCTCCTAATCGCTATGGACGAGTACTGGGTGTATCACTATAATCCCTAGACATAGGAACAAAGCAAGTGGTAAAACATGTGGATTCACTACCGCCGAAAAAGACGAAAGACAACTTTTGGTAAGGCGTGGAGTGTTGCAGTCAACCTCCGTAGCTCAATGGTGAGCGCGGCTGACTGCTATGCGGAAGATTAGCGTTCGATTCCCCGTGTTGCCTAAGATTTTTCAATGATTTCAGGGTGGGTACGGAGTGTCAGAGACTCGTGACTCTGATTGAGGAGCTACTCGACTGATTAGTGACGGTTCCAAGTCAACAAACCTGACAAAGGATGGGAGAGCTGTATCGTGACCACATGCCCCTCCATAACGCATCCAGTCACGCCATTGTCAGAGGATGAAACGGCTGTCGGTCGGGCCCGATTAGCCCGTCGAGGGCCAGAATGCGGAACTTCGTCTTTACCTTGCTTTATGGTATGTTGGTAGTGAATTATGGTCGCGAGGGGGCAAACGGTCACAGGAGCATACTACCAAAGTATCCTGACGAACTTAGGGGAGGCTGAATAGACAGACTCGTCGAGGACAGCTGTCCGAAGGTGTGTTTCTGCTCCACGATAACCCTCCAGTTCATTCGGCAGAGGACCCGGTAGCACTTGCTGATTCTTTGGACTATCAAATTTTTGCCTCTCCCTCCAGTATTCTCCTCTATGCCAGAATTCCACTGATGCTATCTTGTTTTCGGGATTAAAATGGTGAACTCTGCTTTCATCACCTGTCATAATGTTAATTAACCCATTACCCTCACGTTCAAAATGCAAACGAACTCAGTGATAGCTCCTCGTTTTTCGGATGAAGAAACCATTGCCCGGCAGGCATTTTTAGAATGATGACGAAGCTAGTTTCGCGGTGGAGCGTTTCCCGAACAGCCGAAACCCAGACTTCTGCTTAAAAGGTCTCCGACAACTCACGCACCGTTGGTGGAAATATGTAGAGATCTAACACCTCCTCGAAGTTTAATCGTCACAGCTTGATGTTTTAATTGCCAATAATCAAAACTTTATGACCACCCTTCGCATATCACTTCAATTTCATTTGAAAGAATTTGTGTTCAAAACCTCTTACAGCTTATGAAGAAGACCTTGATAGTGACTCTCACCTGACGTAATAAAGAGCGTACGCAGCGAATAGTCAGGGGAGTGCAACTGTAAAATCTTCGCCAACCGAACTCGCATGCTGCCTTGCAAACGGGCATAATGGCTGGTAGCAAGTACACCCAAAGCCACTTGCCATGAAATCCCGAAAACTATTTCGTCATTCTTCGTGAAATGAATATTATGTGCCCTCTCCCGTGCCACAGCTCAGACACTGCGGACCCTCTTACACGTAATCGTCGTGTTATATTGGTGCAGGCTGTAATTTCGCAGACAGAATAAATATTGCGTTGAACAGAGTTCAAAAATGGTTCAAATGGCTCTGAGCACTATGGGACTTACCATCTTAGGTCATCAGTCCCCTAGAACTTAGAACTACTTAAACCGAACTAACCTAAGCACATCACACATATCCATATCCGAGGCAGGATTCGAACCTGCGACCGTAGCAGTCACGCGGTTCCGGACTGAAGCGCCTAGAACCGCACGGCCACCGCGGCCGGCTGAACAGAGTTAATTACGGTGTCGGTTACTTGTCTCCTTCAAGATGTTTACGGATAAAATGGGAAAAAGCTCCAAGAAACTGAAAGCATTTGAAACTGGCTGCAGATAAATTTTAACACCATTTGTCTCTTTAACGGTTTAATGCTGTCCTCCTTAATTTTCTAGCTTGTACTAAAATTTCATGTCTACGTAACCAACACACCAAACGTTTCCTACAATGTGTCTTGGATATTATGACCTTTCTCTTCCACTACCATTTGAACTACTCCTTCTTGCAACGCCTAGTTAACTTCAGTGGGTGTCTTGGCAGTAGTCCCTTCTAGTGCGGATCGTCCACCGACGTTTTTCTCCTCTTATCCTTCTCATTACTTCTTCACTGCATTCTATTTCTGTACAATTAATTTTTAACATTCTTCGGTAGCACGACATTTCAAATGCTTCGAGTTTCATTTTGTCCAGGTTTCCTATTATTCACAATTCACCTCCATACAATTTTATGCTGCAGATGCTCACTTTCAGAAACTTCTTCGCTGTTTTCACGTCGATAGAGCTACCGAGAAGAGCATTCTTCGCCTCTGAAAATCTATTTCGGATGTCTTCTTCTCATAAATTTGCTTCCTAAATAGAATTCTTTCGTTTCTACCAGCGGAGTGTCGTTCCAAACGTTCAAGTTAAGCAAGCCGTTATTCATCTTTGTACAGGGTAGACAAAATGAAACTCGCGCAGAAAGAATTTCGGGAACCTTAAAGCAGGCAACCTAACATACATTATCAGCCCTATGCCTTGATAAGCTATGTTGGGTTGCCTGTCTTAAGCTGCACGAAATACACACATCAAAAAAGTTTTGCATCACCTCGGTTCCGAGAGTTCCGGAACCTGTACAGAAAATTGGAATAGAGATCAACATAAACATCAATTCCGTCCTTTCTATTGCTCATCCAAACCTCACATTGCATGTTGTACCACTATACAGAGAGACCTGCAGAGGTGGTTGTCCAGACTGCTGTATACACCGATACCTCTAATACCCAGTAGCACATCCTCTTTCATTGATGCATGCCTATATTCGTCGTGGCATACTATCCAGAAGTTCATCCAGGAACTGTTGATCCAGATTGTCCCACTCCTCAACGGCGATTCGGCGTAGATCCCTCAGAGTGGTTGGTGGGTCATATGGTCCATGAACAGCCCTTTTCAATCTATCCCAGGCATGTTAGATACGGTTCATGTCTAGAGAACATGCTGGCCACTTTAGTCGAGCGATGTCGTTATCCTGAAGTAAGTCATTCACAAGATGTACACGATGGGGGGCGCAAATTGTCATCCATGAAGACGAATGCCTTGCCAATATGCTGCTGATGTGATTGCACTACCGATCGGTGGATGGCATTCACGTATCGTACAGCCGTTACAGCGCCTTCCATGACCGCCAGCGGCGTACGTCGGCCCCACATAATGCCACCCCAAAACAGCAGGGAACCTCCACCTTGCTGCACTCGCTGAACAGTGTGTCTATGGCATTCAGCTTTACCGGGTTGCCTCCAAACACGTCTCCGACGATTGTCTGGTTGAAGCGGTATGCGATACTCATCGTTGAAGAGAACTTGATGGCAATCCTAAGCGGTCCATTCGGCATGTTGTTTGGCCCATCTGTACCACGCTGCATGGTGTCGTGGTTGCAAAGATGGACCTCGCCATGGACGTTGGGAGTGAAGTTGGGCATCATACAGCCTATTGAGCACAGTTTGAGTCGTAACACGAAGTCCTGTGGCTGCACGAAAAGCATTATTCAACAAGGTAGCGTTACTGTCAGTGTTCCTCCGAGCCATAATCCGTAGGTAGCGGTCATCCACTGCAGCAGTAGCCCTTGGGCGGTCTGAGCGACGCATGACATCGGCAGTTCCTGTCTCTCTGTAACTCCTCCATGTCCGAACAACATTCGCTTTGGTTCACTCCGAGACTCCCTTGTTCACGTCCCTTCCTGGCACAAAGTCACAATGCGGACGCGATCGAACAGCGGTATTGGCCGTCTAGGCATGGTTGAACTACAGACAACAGGAGCCGTGTACCTCCTTCCTGGTGGAATGACTGGAACTGATCGGCTGTCGGACCCCCTCCGTCTAATAGGCGCTGCTCATGCATAGTTGTTTAAACTTTTTGGGCGGGTGTAGTGACATCTCTGAACAGTCAAAGGGACTGTGTCTGCGATACAATATCCACAGTCAACGTCTCTATCTTCAGGAGTTCTGGAAACCATGGTGATGCAAAACTTTTTTTTATGTGTGTATTTTCTCGGGTAATTTTAGTCTGCCCACACTGTACTACTCATCTTCGTCGCATTTTCTCTGTTTATCCTTAAGCCGCATTTTGTGCGCGGTATACTATCGATTTCTTTCAACAGGCCTTCTAAGTATTTTTTACGTCTGGCAAGCAAACCGCGGAGAAATATGTCTAAATAAAAATTAAAGAGACAAACGTTAGAGAGAACAGCTGAGGCAAAACATCTGAGTATTGTGAACGAGGTATTGAGACATGTACAGAAGAACGCAAGACGACGCTTAGACAAGGATTCTAATCGCTGAGAATGGAAATTTGTGGTAAAGTCATACGGGACCAAACTGGTGAAATCATCGGCCCCTAAGCATACGCACTACTTAATCTAACTTAAACTAACTTACGCTGAGAACAATATACACACCCATGCCCGAGGGACCTCCGACGGGTGGGGGGGGGGGGAGGGGGGGAGCCGCGCTGACCGTGACAAGGCGCCATAGACCGCTCGGCTCGGCTACCCCTCGCGGCTCGCTGAGATTACTAACGGTGCTAATGCGCAAGGCAGCACAGGTGATTACATCGGAGAGGATAGAAATACACGGTGGACCAAATTAAACAGACCCGAAAGACATTTCGTGCACCTTAACACAGGCAACCCATCTGTGGTGGGTGATGTGAGTCAAGTTGCGTATCTTTAGGTGCATGAAATACACTGTACAACACAATTAAAGGATCACTTTTTCGTAACCCCGTAATTGTCTCTCATTGCAACGCATAAGTTTGCAATTCGGCCCAAAGGTACAGCCTTCCTCTGTATTGGTGCAAAAGCGTGGTGCCCTTCAACATCACCCTCGCGCTCGACGATGTTTCAAACAGAGAGGTGTCGACACATGTGAAAAGAAAGCCACACTGGCGCCGAATTTCACCGCAATTCTGCCCACGCCGCCATGGACGAGTCACACCCCGTCTTACCTATATTTAAGCCCTTCTCTTGACGCATCTTCGATAGAGATCAGAACCGTGTCGTCAACTTTGAAATCACACGGTTTTCTTTTGGGTGGTAGAGGGAAACATACCAGATGCACTGACACTCAGATTCGACACCTAAAGGTGTCACGAGGTGATATAAAATGCGTCAGTGAAAACATCCCGGCCGGCCGGAGTGCCCGAGCGGTTCTGGGCGCTACAGTCTGGAACCGCGCGGGCGCTACGGTCACAGGTTCGAATCCAGCCTCGGGCATGTATGTGTGTGATGCCCTTAGGTTAGTTAGTTTTAAGTAGTTCTAAGTTCTAGGGGACTGATGACCTCAGAAGTTAAGTCCCATAGTGCTCAGAGCCATTTGAAAACATCCCTCCACTTGGGGTGTTGATTCTCACGCATTTCACAGTCGAAGATAACAATTAGCTGTGTTGACAACTTTTGACTCTGCTGACTCTTCTGGGTGCTTCAACCCTTCTCCAAGAACATCGTTGTCCTGCAAACCTATTGAAATTGAATGCACCCCTTTGCTCCGGTATACGAGGTGGAGCCACTAGAGACAGTTCAAAACAATTCGGCGAAATCTGAATGTGATGTGAAGCAGGAAAGGCTGTTTATGCATTTTCAGCTCTCCTATTTCGTACCCTCGTGTTGGCCTGCCAAAAGGATGGCTTAAGTGGCATGAGTTAAACCCATTAACTACGACTCTCTATAGTGCCTTTGGATGAAACTTACCGGTATGGCGGCTATCATCAATTTGTTTCTCAAGGCGCCTATGTAGCCCCTCGAACTAGTCGATGGAGTTCGGGTTGACGCTCTATAGGCACCAGCGTCATGACAGATAAAGTTATGCACACAGGGTGTAACAGGTATAAGAGCAGAGATTTCTACTGGTGACTGAGGACTGTATATTGAACAGCATTACATTAGTATTTGCGTGATTTACAGACTGACAATTTCAAAATGGTTCAAATGGCTCTGAGCGCTATGGGACTTAACATCGGAGGTCATCAGTCCCCTAGACTTAGAACTATTTAAACCTAACTAACCTCAGGACATCACACAAATCCATGCCCGAGGCAGGATTCGAATCTGCGACCGTATCGGTCGCGCGGTGCCAGACTGCAGCGCCTAGAACCGCTCGGCCACACTGGACGGCCTGATAATTACAGCTATTGCAAGTCGTATGTTTTCAGGTTGGTAGGAGGAGTAGGAGAATAGAGTCCCATCGAAAACGAGGTCACTAGAGACGCAGCACAAGCTCGGCTCGGATCAGTGAAGGAAGGATGGAGAAGAAAAGCGGCCGTGCTCTTTCGAAAGCACCATCCCAGCATTCGCCTTAAGCCATTTAGGGAAGTCACGGAAAACCTAACTCAAGATGGCCAGACGCCGGTCGGAACCGTTGTCTTCCCGAATACGCGTCCAGTGTACTAACCACTTCACTACCTCGCTCGGTTTTTTTTTTATTGGATAGTACCTCCAAGTTCACGTGGCAACAGCAAGGCATTAATAATTTATTTTCGAATGGGCAGCAGGACGTGTGGAAGCAAAACGGTTATTCTGTTTTGACAGGGGTAGTCTATTTAGTGGTGCATTTTCGACCGTGGAGAAAACAACAGGGCGTGAAGTATGTGACATGTTTATGAGAAGAGTGTTCGACGCAGAGAAAAAGCAAACAACACACTGATGTGCGTACGTGTTGGAGACCACATACATCTGCACTTGCGCCATGTATATACCAAAACACGTTTCTGACTATACCAGTGACATCACTGATCTAACAGTTAATTTGTTGATAACGAACCGCTACAGACCGTGAAATCCTCGTACGATGTCACTGATAGTTAATCACTCTTGGCGAACCTTTGCGGGTTTGTCAGTAAAGAAAGGGAACAGGAAAAGTGGGAAGAGTGGTGAGGCTAGAGGTAAGGCTGCGAGGCGAGCAGGTGGCTCGCCAGAGCAGGGGGCGGCGACCTTGAAGAACTCGCCTCGCGCCTCGCCTCACCCGGAAACTCGGCAGCCGCTTCCGCTGCCACGGGCGGCCGCGCGTAAACACAACAGCCCAGCTCGGCGCTTCGGCGCTGCCCGGCCGGGTTCAGCGATCCGCCGTGCCGTCGGCCAGCGCTCATTGTCTCCGCCAGCTCGCGCAAATTACTGCACACGCTTTGTCGCCAACCTCCACGTCAGAGGCGTGTGGCGGTCGCCCTAATGCCGGTATTACAAGACACGCCTGTCGTATACAAGTCTGCACCAAAGCAAATTCGCACGATACATCTAACGTATAAAAATCTGCGTCAGCAACTCACAATATCATTGCACCTGAGAGTGAGGCCGCTTAGACTGCCTCGTTTGTTTGCCTGTGTGCTCGAAGCCGATCAGAATGTGCCCTGGTGTTTTAACGACCGGACAACCCGCTCTCGAAGCCATTCGGACTGCAACAGTATATACGACAGTCGAAAAAAATTTGTATGCTTTTTGTTTACTGTGTTGTCACCGCCAGATTGTTCACTGTGGCTCTCGCCAGCAAAGTTTCCAGCTCAATGTCTGGACGAAAGTGTCTTCGATCGATCCCAGCAGGGAAATGCTTCTCCAAAAAGTCATACCCTGCTCCCTCCAGAACCCTCAGCGTCTTACACTGTACCACACCACCGCCGCGTGGGGTAGCCCCCCCCCCCCCCCCCCCCCCGGCTGCGGAGGTTCGAGTCCATGGGTGTGTGGGTTGTCATTAGCGTAAGTTAGTTTAAGTTAGATTACGGAGTGTGTAAGCTTAAGTTTGGTCCCATAGAACTTACCAAATCTACGTATCTAATCCACTGAAGCGCCAAAGAAACTGGTATAAGCATGCGTATTTAAATACAGAGATATGTAAAAAGGCAGAACACGGCGCTGCGGTCGGTAACGCCGATAAAAGATAACAAGTGTCTGGCACAATTGTTAGATCGGTTCATGCTGCTACAATGGCAGGTTATCAAGATTTAAGTGAGTTTGAACTTCGTGTTATGGTCGGCGCACGAACCATGGGACACAGCGTCTCCGAGGTAGCGATGAAGTAGGGATTTTCCCGTACGAACGTTTCACAAGTGTACCGTGAACATCAGGAATCCGGTAAAACATCAAATCTCCGACATCGCTGCGGTCGGGAAAAGATCCAGCGAGAACGGAAACAACGGCGACTGAAGAGAATCGTTCAACGTGACAGAAGTGCAACCCTTCCGCACATTGCTGCAGATTTCAGTGCTGGGCCATAAACAAGTGTCAGTGTGCGAACCATTCCACGAAACATCATCGATATGGGCTTTCGGAGCCGAAGGGCCACTCGTGTACTGTTGATGACTGCACAACACAAAACTTAAAGCCTCGCCTGGTCCCGTCAACACCGACATTGGGCTGTTGATGACTGGAAACATGTTGCCTAGTCTGACGAGTCCAGTTTCAAATTGTATCGAGCAGAGTGCATGGACCCTGCATGTCAGCAGGGGACTGTTCAAGCTGGCGAAGGCTCTGTAATAATGTGAGGCGTGTGCAGCTGGAGTGATATGGAACCTCTCAAACGTCTGGATATGACTCTGATAGGTGACACGTACGTAAGCATCCTGTCTGATCACCTGCACCCATCCATGTCCATTGAGCATTCCGACGGACTTAGGCAATTCCAGCAGGACTCGCGACACCCCACAGGTCCAAAATTGCTACAGAGTGACTCCAGGACACTCTTCTGAGTTTAAGCACTTGCGCTGGCCACCAAAAACCACAGACATGAACATTATTGAGCATATCTGGGATGCCTTGCAACCTACCTTTCAGGATAGATCTCCACCCACTCGTACTCTTACGGATTTATGGACAGCCCTGCCGGATTCTTGGTGCCTATTCCCTCGAGCACTACTTCAGACGTTAGCAGAGTCCATGCCACGTCATGATGCGGCACTGCTGCGTGCTCAATGGGGCCCTACACGATATTAGGCAGGAGTACCAGTTTCTTTGCTTGTTCAGTGTAGTTTGCGCTCATGCGGTGAATTCCAGTGGCCTGTTTCAAAAACATTACCTCCTCTGAGGTTAGCTTGCGACAGTCGTTTACGAACCCTCAACGTTCCTTCACACTAAAAGGAGTATTTTCCCTTTGCTCCGCCCCTGACCCTCTTTCTCCAAGTACGCTACTCAGAAATTTTTCTGTTCCTCCCTCCCGAACTGTCCACGCTACGGGGATTCAGAAGCCTCGAAGCATTGTAAGGCTCCGCCTACTCGCTCTGCTCTCTCTGAGGGCAGTAAATATCCACCCCTGAAGGACGCGACAAGTCTCTTTCCAACCCCTCTTTATCCGGTAGTGACTTCTGAGGTATGCGTGATCCAAGTCGCCCTTTCTGTCAGTACTCAGCTCTACTTAACTTCCAGACACGCAGTTCTCCAGAACATATTAGTATGTGGTGATAGCCAGTATCATCCAATGAAATGATTAAAAATCTGCAAACAGTGATATAAATATAGATCTAAAAGAATACACAGAATATTAAATGTATGGTGGCAAAAGCTTAACGCCTCACAATGTTACTGTGGCATGCAAAACATCAGAAATAAAAGGATATGAGTCTATTACTTAATCTCCATGGAGAGCGTGTTACTTTTTTCAAAGCTAAATGTTGGAATACTTGAGTAACTAACGCCATGGTCACTTTCTTCTTTGTTGTTGTACAGCTGAGTTAGTCTCTGGCTGAAATGATGTAGAAATCAATGTGGCATTGATCTACAGCCTTCCTTCTTTTTTCCTGACGAGATTCTTAGAGCCTGTGGGAAGTGTACCAAGGTGAGGTTTATCCGATCATTTATTCTGTCATTTAACACAGCGACCGTGACATCATTGTAGATAGAGCACTGGAGGGAGAAGGAGATAATCTGTTTAAGGAAACAACATTTTGAAAACTCTCATTACTTAAATACGGTCAACGTCCCTCCCCAATATGATCCCACTTCCTTGTTGAGAATAAGTGCTGGGTCCCGCAAACCCGACAGATTATACACATATAAGACTATTTT
The DNA here is from genome assembly GCF_023864345.2 of Schistocerca serialis cubense. Lineage (NCBI taxonomy): Eukaryota > Metazoa > Arthropoda > Insecta > Orthoptera > Acrididae > Schistocerca > Schistocerca serialis. Next base: position 328,289,425 of record NC_064642.1, read on the forward strand.
GGTACTGTCCACACACTACCTGCTTGCATAACGAAATCCATTTTAATAGAGATGGTAGAGTTGGACATTGTACACCATGGGCATGTTTTCTTTCTGTTCCCACTAGAGCTGGGAACGTGTTTTAACTAGCAGGCCGAGTAAAGAGCAAAGGTGAGTGATCGTGTGGAGCGGTGGGACACTAGTGAAACATCATTCAATTAAGAATTATTTACTGGCGAGAGTTTCACAATCACACCATCTTCTTCCCGGCGCTGCCTAGCAGCGACTGTGCTTCGTTCACACTGCTTGAAAGCGCGAGGTGGCACGCCAGTGCCCAACGAGGAACTTGCTCGCCGCGTTGTCTGCGGTCAGTGCCACGGCCCTTGGGTGAGTGTGGAAGCTTTCCGCGTCTACAGCCCAGCGTGACTGTCGACGAAGTGAAAGAAGCTGTTCATAACTTTCTGAACAGCATGACGGCGAGCTGGTATGACTTGGGCATATAAAAACTGCCACAGCGTCTACAAAAATGCATCGACAGAAATGTTGATTATGTCGAAAAATAGATAAATGTTCAAGCTGTAAACTGGTGCACACCATTGTAGAAATAAACAGGTCTATGTACTTATAAAAAAATAGGAGACCTTACTTTTGGGATTACCCTCGTACTTCAGCTATATTTCGTAAAATTTTGTGTTATAAATAACTTCATACAAATATACTGCAGCTGTATTTGTTTTGACTCAATACTGTACACAAAGGAAAAGTGAGTTTCTAAAGTCGGAAAGCAGTGAGGAGTGATAGTGACATCCAGGTCTTTCGACTTCTACCTCTGCTAACAATGAGAACTAAATCCAGTTAGCATCCGAACATGTGAAAAGAGGCAGAAAACATGAGTCACCTCAAATGATACTTTATCAATAAAGCAAAACGCGCCCCATGAAAATCTTTCTTCATTTACCGTACATTTAAGACGGAAAAGGACAAATAATAGGTGTAATTGCTGACATTTTGTTCGTCGTCCGTAGTTTTGCCCAATTTAATCGGACGAAGACTGTAGTGATCTTTTTGGTGGCTTTTGTTACATGGCCTTTCCCTTTCGTTTTAAGAAGAATGACTGTTAATAAAATAGTACCGCGATCCTGAGATGACCACGCGGTTTAGCGCCCAACAGTTTTCAATCAATTCATCTTCTGATATTTTCTTGCAGAGATTGCGATGATGTAATATTGGCTCCTGAGGTTATCAACAGTCACCCCGAAATTACTTTATGAGCTCATTTGCTTTGGAGCATAAACGTGAACTTATTCCACAATCTTCTATCAGTTCCCAAATCAACTTTCCGTACATGCAAACCTCGGAGTGCGACATTGTCACGTTACTATTTTCTAAAGATTATGAGTGTTGAAAGCTGGATATGTCACGTTGATGTGTTTACCAAGCGTCTGGAACACCTTGAACATTTCCTATATTGTCAGCCTCAAAGAGGCCCTTAAAGAAAATCTTCAATATACTACATCTCGAGGTATTTTATTGTTACTGTCGTTGCCATTAGTATAATTCGAATCGCGGTAAAAAAAATCGCGTCATACAATAAATTATGATTATTTAACGCAAGTACAGTAGCTGCCCGATATCGGTAAGCTCACTGTCGACAAAGTTACACGCCTCACGATATCAACTCCCGCGTCCGTAGTAACAGACAGTACCGGTTGGAGGGATCCAAATTCCAGTTGCTCTGGATAGCAGCTTCTTACCATTGGCAATGGGTCATCTCGCTCCCAGTACAATGAGCGTCCAATAAGTAATGCAACACATATTTTTTCAGGTTATTTTTATTCATGATCCCAATGCACCGTATCATTCCCTCTACTTTAGCTACAAAACCCTATTTTTGAATTTAATCTCCGTTCAATTCGACGGCCTTGCACCACCTTACTGGGAGGACCTGAATGCCCGCGTGATACCACTCTACTGGCCGACGTCGGAGCCAACGTCTTTCTGCGCCAATAACCTCCCTATCATGCACGTGCTGCTTCCCGCGGAGTGCATCCTTCATTGCACCAAACAGATGTAAGTCGGGAAGTGCGAGATCTGTGCTGTGGGGTGGATGAGGAAGACGAGATCAATGAAGTTTCGTGAACTCCTCTCAGGTGCGCACCGAGCGAAGTAGCTTAGTGGTTAGCATCCTGGACTCGCATTCGGGAAGACGACGGTTCAAATCCGCGTCCCGCTATGCTGATTTAGGTTTTTCGTGATTTCCCTACATCGCCTAAGGTAAATTCCTGAATGGTTCCTTTGAAAGGGCACGGCAGATTTCCTCCTCCGTCCTTCCCTAATCCAAACATTAATCTCCTCCTCCATCTCCTTGGACGCGCAGTGTTGTGTGAGCCATTGCGTTGTCGCGGAGAAGGAGAAGTTCGCCTGCATTTTTGTCGCTTCTTCAATTTCCTGAGGGTAGCACAATACACTTATGAGTTGATTGTTGCATCATGAGGGAGGACTTCAAACAGAGTAACCTCTTCAGGGTCCCAGAAGCCCGTCGCCATGACTTTCCGGCTGAGAGTGTAGCACTGAACGTTTTCTTCGCAGGAGAGGTGGTGTGGCACCACTCCATGGGATGCTCTTTTGTTTCCGGTTCGAAGTGATGAACCTACGTTTCATCGCCTGCGACGATGATCAACAAAAAGTTGTCACGATCAGCCTCATAACGCGCAAGCAACTCCACAACATGATTATTCGTTGCTCCTTAATGGTTTTTTGTTAGGCGACGAGGAACTCAACGGGCACGTACCTTTCAGTACCCCAGCTGGTAAACGAGTGTGTCAGCGCTACCAACAGATGTGCCCAAGCTAGTAGATGAGTGTGTCAGCGCTACCAACAGATGTGCCCAAGCTAGTAGACGAGTGTGTCAGCGCTACCAACAGATGTGCCCAAGCTGGTAGACGAGTGTGTCAGCGCTACCAATAGATGTGCCCAAGCTAGTAGACGAGTGTGTCAGCGCTACCAACAGATGTTCCCAAGCCAGTAGACGAGTGTGTCAGCGCTACCAACAGATGTGCCCAGTTGAGCAACGACATGTTTCATTGTGATGCGTCGAGCGCCTCATATGAGAGTGTCTGTAAGTTCCAAAGCTGCAAGAGTCACAACTGTGTGCGGCCAGCCGACACGCGGAAGATGGCAGAGGTTTGCCCGACCTTGTTGCTATGACGACTGACGCCTCGGCCAGCAATTCACCGTCCTTTGTTCACTGCCAGGTCACCGCAGACATTAGCCAAATGCCTATGAATATCTGCGATGCTCCGGTTGGAACGGATCTCCGTTACAGACGCCATTGTGAATGGTGGCACCGCCTATGGGAACTTGATACTACTACTGTCGTGTGACTAGGGCCTCCTGTCAGGTAGACCGTTCGCCGGGTGCAAGTCTTTCGATCTGACGGCACTTCGGCGACTTGCGCGTCGATCGGGATGAAATGATGATGGTTAGGACAATACAACACCCAGTCCCTGTGCGGAGAAAATCTCCGATCCAACCGGGAATCGTACCCGGGCCCTTAGGATTGACATTCTGTCGCGCTGACCACTCAGGTACTGGGGGCGGACTCGGAACTTGATGAAATTATAGGTGCTGATGTCCCACAACAAATTCCGCATTTTTTCAACCAAAATTGTCCGAGGAAAGAAAACGTGTTGAATGACTTATTGAACGCCCATCGTCTTAAATGACAGCTTCAGTTATCATAGGAAAGCAGAACACGCCGTAGTACTTGTTAGTGGGGCCAACAGACTCAGTCTCGTAACAAAGGAGCGCAGCCGCTGGTCTCGTTTACGGGTTCTGATTTCACGGACAAGCGGAGGCGGTCGGCGGTCCCGCTTGCTGCCGTGAACTCCCACCACGTGGGAGTGGACTGGGAATGGCGGCGGCGACCCGCACCGCTGACACTGTTCTCACGTCGCGGGCTGGCGGCTCGTCCGTGACCGACCGACTCGCAGCGCGGGATTAACTGCTCTCCGCTGCTGAGCTGCCGAGGCGGCTGCAGACGTTAAAGCAGCACCGGCTCGTCTCTGGCCAGCAAGTGACAAGTCATTCCCTGCTCCTCCTGGTCTCTGTGTCAGTTTGTTGTTTGGTATGATATAGTCCAATACAGGGTGTTACAAAAAGGTACGGCCAAACTTTCAGGAAACATACCTCACACACAAATAAAGAAAAGATGTTATGTGGACATGTGTCCGGAAACAGTTAATTTCCATGTTACAGCTAATTTTAGTTTCGTCAGTATGTACTGTACTTCCTCGATTCACCGCCAGTTGGCCCAATTGAAGGAAGGTAATGTTCACTTCGGTGCTTGTGTTGACATGCGACTCATTGCTCTACAGTACTAGCATCAAGCACATCAGTACGTAGCATCAACAGGTTAGTGTTCATCACAAAGGTGGTTTTGCAGACAGTGCAATGTTTACAAATGCGGAGTTGGCAGATGCCCATTTGATCTATGGATTAGCACGGGACAATAGCCGCGGCGCGGTACGTTCGTATCGAGACAGATTTCCAGAACGAAGATGTCTCGACAGGAAGACGTTCGAAGCAATTGATCAGCGTCTTAGGGAGCACGGAACATTCCAGTCTATGACTCGCGACTGGGGAAGACCTAGAACGACGAGGACACCTGCAATGGACGAGGCAATTCTTAGTGCAGTTGACGATAACCCTAATGTCAGCGTCAGAGAAGTTGCTGCTGTACAAGGTAACGTTGACCACGTCACTGTATGGAGAGTGCTACGGAAGAACCAGTTGTTTCCGTACCATGTACAGCGTGTACAGGCACTATCAGCAGCTGATTGGCCTCCACGGGTACACGTCTGCGAATGGTTCATCCAACAATGTGTCAATCCTCATTTCAGTGCAAATGTTCTCTTTACGGATGAGGCTTCATTCCAACATGATCAACTTGTAAATTTTCACAATCAACATGTGTGGGCTGACGAGAATCCGCACGCAATTGTGCAATCACGTCATCAACACAGATTTTCTGTGAACGTTTGGGCAGGCATTGTTGGTGATGTCTTGATTGGGCCCCATGTTCTTCCACCTACGCTCAACGGAGCACATTATAATGATTTCATACGGGATACTCTACCTGTGCTGCTAGAACATGTGCCTTTACAAGTACGACACAACATGTGATTCATGCACGATGGAGCTCCTGCACATTTCAGTTGAAGTGTTCGTACGCTTCTCAACAACAGATTCGGTGACCGATGGATTGGTAGAGGCGGACCAATTTCAAGGCCTCCACGCTCTCCTGACCTCAACCCTCTTGACTTTCAGTTATGGGGGCATTTGAAAGCTCTTCTCTACGCAACCCCGGTACCAAATGTAGAGACTTCGTGCTCGTATTGTGGACGGCTGTGATACAATACGCCATTCTCCAGGGCTGCATCAGCGCATCAGGGATTCTATGCGACGGAGGGTGGATGCATGTATCCTCGCTAACGGAGGACATTTTGAACATTTCCTGTAACAAAGTGTTTGATGTCACGCTGGTACGTTCTGTTGCTGTGTGTTTCCATTCCATGATTAATGTGATTTGAAGAGAAGTAATAAAATGATCTCTAACATGGAAAGTAAGCGTTTCCGGACACATGTCCACATAACATATTTTGTTTCGTTGTGTGTGAGGAATGTTTTCTGAAAGGTTGGCCGTCCCTTTTTGTAACACACTGTATAGACATGATAGGGAAATAAAACTGGCCAGTACTGCGGAACACAACTGAAGGGGCACTTTGTCAAAGCGCCCAAATTATCTCCTATACAGATGCAGGGTTTTCAAATTTGACTGAAAGATACCTACGAACTTCGTCCGTAATGGTGCAAAAGCGTGGCACCGTCAGATATCACCCTCGGTCTCGGCGACGCTTCACACACCAAGGTGTCGATACAGGCGGAAGAAAATCCAGAGCTCAGCAAATCATTTGAAGTCTAAATTGGGTTAATGACGTCACATTTGCACCAAATTCCACCACAATTCCGCCTATAACCACCGTGGACATGCTACACACCCTCTTATCGGCCGGCCGCGGTGGTCTCGCGGTTCTAGGCGCGCAGTCCGGAGCAGTATCTGTGGCAATGATACTACACCGACCTCCATCGCTGTAGCTCTAAAAGGAGGAGTGAAATGTTGATAAGAGGGTTCAAAATGCTTCAAATGGCTCTGAGCACTTTGGGACTCAACTTCTGTGGTCATTAGTCCCCTAGAACTTAGAACTAGTTAAACCTAACTAACCTAAGGACATCACACACATCCATGCCCGAGGCAGGATTCGAACCTGCGACCGTAGCGGTCACGCGGTTCCAGACTACAGCGCCTAGAACCGCACGGCCACTTCGGCCGGCCGGGCTGTGCAACTCGACGGAACTGGAGTGTGCCTCGTTCACCTCTTAGCTAGATTTCAACCTAGGCAGACGTACTTTCGTAATCGGCCCTCAGCCAGTTCTGTAAAGTTTGCATTGATTCTCTGAGGATGGCCCATCATTCTCAGTCCCTTAGAATATGTTGTATTAGTTCATGGTATTCTATGTTACGAGATTGTCAGTTCATAGCCGCAGCTGCAGTCCTACAACCTACTGAAGATAAGTAATTTCACTGTACTATGTGTTTCTTGAATAATAATCCTTCTCTCTAACAGTGTGCCGTACCGAATATTATTGCAACCTGGACTCCTTCAGCTCATATCAACTCGGCCTCCTACTTATTTGCATTTAGTAACGAGCTGAAAACACCCACGCTTTTTGTGCCTCTAAACAGTGAGACACAATAGTCGGAACCGCGACACCAGCGTTGAAACCAAGCGGTTTTCTTACGGGTGGTCCAGGAAAACATTTCAGACTCACCCCCGCTCAGAATCGACACGAAAAAGCCTCAGAGAGTGACATACAGAGAGGCGTTTCCTTGGCGGCGTTGGTTCCCATACATTTAGCAGTCGAAAACGCCATTTCGCAGTGCCATCAGCAACAGGAAGGCATTCTTGACAACCTTTGACCTTGGTGACAACCTCCGGCTATTCAGCCCCTCTCTAAGGACATAGTGGGGCTACAACCCAGCTGAATGTGATCGGAGCACTCTGGAGTGTAGCACGACGACAGTATACACTCTGCTGTGCGGAATTGAGCCACTGGAAACCGTTCAAAACCATTCGGCGAAATATGCACCTGATCACAAGCAAAAGGGCGTTTATGCTTCTTCAGTTCTTCTCTCTTCCGCCTCGCTCCAGACCCCAGTGCCCAACATCGCCACCTTCTCTGGTTTTGGCTGCTGAGGAAGAATGGCCTGCTGTTCCTCCACAGAAATTCAGACACCGCATTGAAAATTTTCTTGGCTTGTTTTAAGCCGTCTTAACATCCACTAACAGGTGTCCGGGTACTTTTGATATAGTGTCAGTGACAACGCTGACGGATTCGGCCGCCATTCCCGTTTTCGAGAAGGATTGTCGATAGACGCACAAAATCACAGGTCTATATCTATAACGTCCGTCTGTTGAAGGATTCTGGAACATTTTCTATGCTCGCGTATTATGTCATTTCTCGAGACCGAAAATCCTTAACAAGGAGTCCGAAAACAACGATTGTGTGAAAGCAGAGAACTCTTTTCATCCACGAGATCCAGACTGTAGTAAGCACCTAGGTTCATGCCGTGTTCCTTGACTTCCGGAAAGCGTTCGGAATAGTTCTGCACTGCTGCCTAATGAACAAAATACGAGCGCACGAAATATCAGACCAGCTGTGTGACTGGACTGGGGGCCGAATCGATCAATAACCCTGGGTTCGATGTGGGGTGGCGATGGGGTGGGTGGACTGCTGTGTCCTGTTGTGGGGTTGTGAACCAGTGAAAGCTACGGCGGGGCGAAGCCTCTCTGTCATTTCTAGGTTCCCAGTTCAATACACACACAATACTCAATACACCATCCACCACACACCAGATCGTAGCTTGCGGACTATAGAAGTACAGGTTGGCATAATTAAAGTGCAGCTACTCACGAAGGTCTAGTGTGGGCTTTGATTATCGTACCACAGCGAAATCTGGCAGATATACTGATACGTTAATGCGGAACCGATTTACACTGGAGAACAAATTAGTTCCAGTTGTGGGCACCTGGTGCAAATCTGGCGCTGTGCACTATCTGTAAGAAGGTATGACATCCACGCTGTCATCTGACAAGCCATGACGTGAGTGAACAGTCTTTTTTTTTAAAAAAAAAATTCTTTATTATCACAACAATATTAATCATACATATTTAGCCCACCTCCTAACATGATTAGTGGGCCATTAATTGTTACATAAAAACTAAGTTATTGCAGCTTAATGTTAAATTACGTTAGTGAGCTACAGTTTAAGTTAAGTTACTAAAGTATGGTTAGATTCCTACAACAACAATGGGCAGTTTTGTTTTAGCTACTTTTAACCTAGAATGACTACTAACTGCAGCGTCACAGGTGTGCCAGTAAAATACAAACCTACTTAGGGTGGCCAGGCTCCTCGAGCTAACCCCGGGGAGCATGCCCCTGGCACTGGGCCGGCCATGGTTAGTATTCGCTGCAGTTTCCTATGTTAGTGGTCTAAACTAAGCCCTACTACTACTAACTTAACCTACGTCATAATTGGTGCTTTAGTCGCAATCGGTGTGATTGTCCCCCCCCCCCCCCCCCCCCCTAATCCCGTACGTGGCGGTTTCCAACTGATGGGAGTCGGCCATTCCACGCACAGGCGGTATGGGAATGGGATCAGGTCTTAATCGGTTGGTTTATTAATTTGGTGTCTATTCTTGGTCCCTCAAGTATTCTAGTAACACTTTTCGCGATACCTCATCTGCCAGAGCATTCAAAGTATGGAAAGTGTCTTCTTGTCTTAGGAGATTGTATGTCTCGTTATTTGGAAGTCTGTCTCGGAGTGTTATCGCAACGTCGTTGAAAAGAGGGCACTCGAAAACCACATGTTCGGGAGTTCCTTCCGCCGCGCCACAGTCACACTCGGGGTTTGCCCTTTTCCCAAACCGACATAAGTATGTCGGATAGGGTCCATGACCAGTGAGAAAGTGGATGAGTCCTCGTGTAGGTTCAAAATATAACTGAGTGAACAATTTGGCTTTCGAGAAGGGAGACCACGCGCTGTTGTGAAACATTTTTATGTGAACAGCAGCAGTTACGGTCCTGCATTGAGAGAGTATCGCGGACTGAAAGGTAAAACAATGGTGAGCTTGGTGTGGCACCTGAAAGAGGAAGGCGTCATACCCCGGTGAAAGTTGTTGACGAGATTTCTGGCCAGTGAGCACGTGCCCCGAGTGGTGCTTGTGCTCGTGCAGTGTCATGAGAATTGTCCATCCCACGGTGAACAGTACGGAAAGTTTTGCGGTTTATTTCCTCTGGTACCCGTACAAGACCCAGTCGGTGCAGCAACTGAAACCTCATGATCTCCAACAACGTTCTGAATTTTTTCTTCAGAGAAGGATCGAAACTGATGGCATGGCAATATTCTATGGAGTGACGAGGCACATTTTACACTACCGGGTGCAGTGAATACACAAAACTAGTGAATTTGGAGTATTGTTAAAGTGCTGTAAAACCGCGTGTTTGGCACGAAGAGACACTGCACTCATCTTACGTTGCCGTGTCGTGTGGATTCACAGGCACCTTTATCTCCGGTCCGTTCTTCTCTGAATGGAATACACCCAGAGGATCTGTCTGATGTACCGTGGCGTCTGCAGATTATACAGACATCCTTGTACGGCATATCACTCTTGCTCTGGCGGCACAACTGTGTGGAAACTGTAGTTTTACACAGGATGGCGCAACACCTCATCTCGCTCGCCCGCGAAAGATGTGCTTAATGCAACCTTGCACGACAGTGGTATCTCCAGAGTTTTTCCAGATGTATGGCATGCAAGATCCCCTGATCTGAATCCACGTGACTTTTGGGTCTGGGGACATCTAAAAGAATCCGATCCGTGTACCAAGCACACGTTCGGTCTCTACTTGATCCGAAGGTCAGTATACAGGAACACGTTGCTCGGATTCCGCCGGACCTGCTGCGAGAAACTGTTGGTCACATCGTTTTACGGATGCAGCATCTCGTCAACGTCTTCGGAGCTCACGCTGAAAAAAATCTCGATAAGCGGAGGTTAATAATAAAATCGACATTATGCCTTTCTCACTTGTTTGGCCTTTTCTGCTCACGTCCCGTTCCTAACCTATTACATACTGATAATTTTCCATACGTCTTTCTTGCACTGCAGCGGCAGATTCGCACCTGCTTGCCAAAATTGGAACTCATTTTTTTTCAACGTAAATCGGTTCCGCATTCACGCATTAGAGTATCTACCACGTTTCTTTGCTATACGATAATTACAGCCCACACTGGATCACTGTAAGTAACTGTATTTTAATTATGACCATCTGGTAGATGTAGATTCAAAGAGCACTCTGTCTGCAAACTGCTATAGTTCTATCTTTTGTTTGTAATTGTAATCCCTGGTTATTTCGTTGCATCGAAAACATGTAAATTTTTATGACATATCGCTTAACCGAAATTTACCAAAATCTTTTTTTAGTACTGATGCGGAGGGCCTCTCACTTTCTAAGGTTCCGTCTCTCATTCTGTAAAAACGGTGCCCCTACACGATCGCTTTGTTGTCCGGCTGTCTGTCTGTCTGTTTATCCGACTGTTAAGGACCCTTTTTCTCATTAAGGGGTAGGCGAATGCAGTTCGAATTTACGTCGCATATTAAGGTCTATGGTCTCTTGGCAGTGTAAAAATTTCAAGCTTGTAAATCAATTCAATCAAACCATACAGCCATTTATGTGAAATATTTTTATATTGACTTATTCATCAAAACCTATATGGTATTTTCCGTTGACCTAGAATCACTTTGCCGGCCGCCGGTGGCCGAGCGGTTCTAGGCGCTTCAGTCTGGAACCGCGCGACCGCTACGGTCGCAGGTTCGAATCCTGCCTCGGCCATGGATGTGTGTGATGTCCTTAGGTTAGTTAGGTTTAAGTAGTTCTAGGGGACTGATGACCTTAGATGTTTAGTCCCATAGTGCACAGAGCCATTTTTTTTAGAATCACTTTACTTGCTAAGAAGCGACGTTTCACAGTAAAAGTAAAGGAAAATACCGAAAATTGTTATTTTCTAATAACATAACACGAAAAAGTATTTTTTGTCATTTTTCATCCATGTGTCTGTCTGTCCGTCAGATAAGATCCATAAATTCATATTTATGTCACATGTTGAGGCGTGTGTCCCTTGGCGGTGGAAATATTTTAAGTTTCTAAGTCAAAGCAATCAAAAGGTTCGTCCATTTGTGTCACATAAGTTGATATTTGCAAACTTACTCATCGAAACCCATAGGGTACTTTCCGTTGACGTAGAATCATGAAATTTGGCAAAAAGCAACATTTCACAGTACATGCAAAATAGAAAAATTGAAAATTGTTAAATGGAAATAATATTATATAGAAAATATGTTTTTGCCACTAGATGATACATTACATTCATCACCCATGTTTGTCTATTACGACAAACATCACTGCAAGCAAACACGACATATAAATCATAGTCATGCTTTAGTGAGTTAATAAAATAAATTTTATCAAATCTTCTGTTTCTACACACACACATCAAAAAAAGTTTGGCATCACCACGGTTCCCAGAACTCCTGAAGACTGTGGATATTGTATCACAGACACAGTCCCTTTGACTGTTCAGAGATGTCACTAAACCCGCCCAAAGATGTAAACAAGAATGCTTGAGCAGCGCATATTATACGGAGGGGGTCCGACAGTCGATCAGTTCCAGTCATTGCAGCAGGAAAGAGGTACATGGCTCGTGTTGTCTGTAGTTCAGCCATGCCTGGACGTTCAATACCGTGGTTCGATCGCGTCTGCCTTGTGACTTTGTGCCAGGAAGGGCTCTCAACTAGGGAAGTGTCTAGGTGTCTCGGAGAGAACCAAAGCGATGTTCTTCGGCCATGGAGAAGATACAGAGAGACAGGGACAGTCGAGGACATGCCTCGCTCAGGCTGCCCAAGGACTACTACTGCAGTGGATGACCGCTGCCTACGGATTATGGCTCGGAGGAACCCTGACAGCAACGCCACCTTGTTGAATAATGCTTTTCAGCAGCCACAGGACGTCGTGTTACGACTCAAAATTTGCGCTATAGGATACATGATGCGCAACTTCACTCGTGACGTCCATGACGAGGTCCATCTTTGCAACAACTATACCATGCAGCGCGGTACAGATGGCCCAAACAACATGCCGAATGGACCGCTCAGGATTTGCATCACGTTCTCTTCACCGATGAGTGTCGCATATGCCCAACCAGACAATCGTCGGAGACGTGTTTGGAGGCAACCCGGTCAGGCTGAACTTCTGAGACACACAGTCCAGCGAGTGCAGCACGGTGGAGATTCCCTGATGTTTTGGGGTGGCATTATGTGGCGCCGAAGTACGCCGCTGGTGGTCATGGAAGGCGCCGTAACGGCTGTACGATACGTGAATGGCATCCTTCGACTGATAGTACAACCATATTGGCAGCATATTGGCGAGGCATTCGTCTTCATGGACGACAATTCGCGCCCCCAACGTGCACATCTTGTGAATGACTTCCTTCAGGATAACGACATCGCTCGACTAGAGTGGCCAGCATGTTCTCCACACATGAATCCTATGGAATATGCCTGGGATAGATTGAAAAGGGCTGTTTATCGACAACGTGACCCACCAACCACTCTGAGGGATCTACGCCGAATCGCTATTGAGGAGTGGGACAATCTGGACCAACAGAGGCTTGATAAACTTCTGCCACGACGAATGCAGGCACGCATCAATGCATGAGGACGTGCTACTGGGTAATAGAGGTACCGGTGTGTACAGATATCTGGACCACCACCTCGGAAGGTCTCGCTGTATGGCGGTACAACATGCAATGTGTGTTTTTCATTAGCAATAAAAAGGGCGAAAATGATGTTTATGTTGATCTCTATTCCAATTAGGTTCTGGAACTCTCGGAACCGAGGTGATGCAAAACTTTTTTTTTTGATGTGTGCATATAAACTGAAGACCCCTTCTCGCTTGTATCTGTGTGTGCTGTCTAGTCTGAGGAACTATTGTAGAGATTTTGATATGAACTTGAAATTGCGTGGACCGATATTTTGCCAATATCTACATTAAAAAAAGGCAAAAATCGTCGAGAATCCCAGTTCCCAGGATGGATGAACAAGCCTCGGTGCATGAGTCCTACTCGCACTTGGCCATTTTTTCATTTCTGCTTTAAACACCATCCAGACATCTTGTCTCAATGATTTTGTAATTCGTATTTCTCTTCCGACGGTAAATCAATAGACTTGAGATACAAAGGGGGACGGTAGGTGGGTAGCTAGTGGGAGCAGGAGTGTTTGGTGAGAGGGCAGTGAATGTAGGGCAGTTTTGCCAGCTGCGGCGGCGGGCTTTGCTGAGCCACGCCAGGTGTGAGTGACCGCGCGGTAGCGTAAGCAGCTGGAACGGGCCGAGCCGTGGCGCCGTCACGCCACGCCACGCCACGGCGCGCTCCACCACGGACGGCGACCAGAGTCCAGCGTCCAGCGGCCAGCGGCTAGCGGGCCCTCGCCGCTCCGCCACTCTTCTGGAGCGCCGGTGGACGCCCACGCAGGAAGCTCCCTATCCCTGCCATCTTTCACGCTTCGTAAAGCCCAGGAACGTTACGTTACACAATGTTTGTTGAGGGTAGCACGTCAGATCCACGTCACATTACTTACATATTGGTTTTTCACATGTTGCTAAGTAACTAAATACACTGACGGGAGGAAAAAATCGAGATACCAGAAGTAATTAATGTAGAGTAATGAACTTTCGGAAATACATTTGTCTAAGCGATTTAAGTGGAAGATCACTGGTTAATGAGAGCGCGCCGGCCGGTGTGGCCGTGCGGTTCTAGGCGCTTCAGTCTGGAACAGTGTGACCGCTACGGTCGCAGGTTCGAATCCTGCCTCGGGCATGGATGTGTATGATGTCCTTATGTTAGTTAGGTTTAAGTAGTTCTACGTTCTAGGGGACTGATGACCACAGATGTTAAGTCCCATAGTGCTCAGAGCCATTTGAACCAATGTGAGCGCGAGATATCATCCCAAATGTGAAGAGCTGGTACATTAATAACCGGTGTAACCGCTAAAATCTTGAATGCAAGCATGGAAACGTGCATGCATTGTGTTGTGCAGGTGCCAGATGTCAGTTTGTGCGCTGGAGTACCATGGTTGTTGCACATGGTAGGTCAATACGGGAACGTTTAATGCTGATTTGGATGACGCTGGAGTTGTCGCCCGATGATGTCCCATATGTGCTCGACTGAAGACAGATCTGGTGATCGAGCAGGCCAAGGCAACATGTCGACACTCTGTAGAGCATGCTGGACTACAACAGCAGTATGTGGGCTAGCGTTATCCTGTTGGAAAAATACGCTCTGTTCATGGATGTCAGCACAGCGGGTCTCATCACCAGATTGGCGTACAAATTTGCAGTCAAGATGCATGGGAAAACCACGAGACTGATCTTGCTGTCATACGACCCCAGACCGTAACTCCAGGTGCAGTGTATCTAGTACGCAGACAGGTTGGTTCCAGACCCTAAAGTGGTCTGCTTCTAACCAACAAACGGCCTTTACTGGCACCGAGCGAAAAGCAATTTTCATCAAAAAACACAACACAATTCACCCTTCCCCTCAATGAGCCCTCGCTTGACGCCACTGAAGACATAAATGGTAGTGGTCTGGGGTCAGTAGAACGCACGCTACATTTACGTCGTATCCTAAAGTCTATGGTCCCTTGGCGGTGTAAAACATTTAAGCTGCTAAGAGCAAAACAATCAAACGAGAAGGGCATCCATGTCAAATATTATGATTCTCGCAAACTCACTCGTCAAAATCTATGGGGTACTTCCGGTTGACCTATAATCATAAAGTTTGGCAAGAAGCAAGGTTTCAAAGTACATAAAACATATATTTTTGCCATTAAAACGTACTTTGCATTCAGCATACGACAAAATGGTATAGAAAAATATTTCAGCATGCAAACACAAAATGTTAGTGCAGTCATGTCTTAGTAAGTAAATGAAGAATATTTCATTAAATCTCCTCTCTCTCTACATATATAAATTGAACACCCCTTGAAGCTATTTGCGTTTCGGGGCTAGTCTCAAGAACAACTGTAGAGATTTTGATATGGTCGTGAAAATCCCGTGGCCATTACCTTGTCGTATCGATACCTATAACAGGCAAAAAGCCTTGTGATTTTCGATTCCCGGAATGGATGAACTATCTGCATAGATAATTATGTTTATTCTGAACCCTCATCGCTTGAGACCTACTGGCACTCCACCAATTTTGTAACAAGTTTAGTAAACAGACAACGCAGTAAAGGTGGCTCGAAACCTTTGAAAAGTCTGTGGTGGGAAAGCCACTAAAGTACCCAAGTAAAGAAAGAAAGCTTCATTTTTTTTCACAGAGGACCATTTCTGATGTGCGCGATTCGTCATATTCAGGAAGATTATCGGTTTTTGATAATATTCTGAACTTCTAAATTTATGATGAGCTACGTCATTATCAAGAGATAACTGTAGATGTGGAGAACTGTCTGTCGTCAATCAACGTGCAAGGTTTGTCTACCGTGGGAAATATTTAAAACAAGTAGTTGTCCCCGCGCCACAACTGGAACCGAAAAAACACAAAAATGGTCCAGTGACCATTTGCGCATCTCACATTCATAGTCGTCACTCAGCTCGTGACATGATGACAATTCCTATTCATTATTGGCGGCAAAATACGGTGTTTTAGGATCAATCTACAGGGCGTCAGCACTTAAAGACGTCCGGCGCATTTTCTCTGTCATTTCGACAGGTATTTGTAACTTCATTTTTTTTCAATGTATGGAGGGAGTCAGCTTTAAACAGTAGTGCTAATCGGTTTCATGTGGCAGCCAGTTTCGACAGAAAATGTCTATGTGTTTTCCGTTACAAACAGTTTTTGGAAGCGGAATTTTATGTGCTCGCTGAATAGAGAGGTCCTAAATTATTCTAGTGTGATATCTGGTGTAGAGCCAGTTGCTGGAGAACTCCAGCAACCATGGAGTAGCGTTGCTGCATCGCGGTGGCGGAGAGGCGGCGCGGCGCGGACCAGCACTCGAGACGGAACCATTTAGACAAGGAAGTTTGGCAAATAAGTGCCAGTTAACAAGTGCTGGAGGTCACCGGGTTTGGATCCCAAAGCCTAGTAAAATACAGTAGATTTTGTCGTGTTAAGGATATAGAAATTGAGATACCAGGGCGTGAAAAGTCTTGAATTTGATACTGCACTGGGCTGTAGTAGTACTATTACTGCGTGGCTTACTATCAGTAGAAAGCCAGTACAAATTGTGGGACTGTGGAAGAATATGTTAGATGGGGTGAAGATGTTACGTTACGAAAAACTTCAGCAAATGTTGCGAACTGCGGCCCGATAATGCACGTGTACCTTCCACAAACATGATGAAGGGAACCAAGTGAGACCTAATTCATATGGCGCTCCCGTCGTTGGATAAAAACAAGCGCGCACTCGAACGCAATGTCGTGTCAAAATTTCAAAGCTATCAGTGAGTACGTTTCGCAGAATTAAGATTTTTGAACACACGAACATTTACATCTATATAAATAAAAACCTAGATGTTCGTCTCTTCAAAATCTCCGAAAATTGTACACCGATTGCATCGTAATTTTGACACAACGTTGTATTCGAATATGCTCGTGATCGTATATACCTATATACGAGTTTCCATTCCCTGAATTACTCCGCCGAGAAATGGACTTTGAGTCGTGTACGGTCCCTCAACATCTGATTACATCACGGTAGCCCCAGTTAAATTTCAAATATCACCCTAATGTTGTGAAGATAAAGAGGCGTTACAGACTTCTCACGCTAATCCATTTATCGAATGGGGATGCTAAAAACTATGCTACTTCATAGTCAGTTACCGCAGGATTCCATATGACACAGAAACATAGAGCATCACTGAAATACTGTCACCTTTCTGTTGTGAGGTACTTTATCAGTTCAGCATCTTTCATATACACTAAATTAATGGAAGAAAGGTGCTAATGCTAACACATAATGATTTATAAAAGCACAATTTTTTTCAATGCACTTGATGCCCTTTATATAAGTTGCTATAGAGACATAAAACAGTTCGACGTGACTTAATCAACTACCGCCATATCTCTACTAAGAAAAACCTTTTTTTCGTGACGTCGATGGTGTTACTGTTGATGATATGCAGTGAGATCGATGTTAGTTTATTCTTTCATCGCGAAAATCCGAAGTTTTCGTCTCGTACTAAATAAAAACACGGGATTACGTTTATAGTATGGATAATAATAAATATTATCCGCCTCTGCAAATGAATGCTAACTGGAAAAGACGAATAATATTTATTCTTATCTGCATTATAAACGTAACTGAAATAGTATCTGAGGAAGAATGGCTGCAAGTATTAACACAAACGCATTTCTACATCTACATGGATACTCTGCAAATCACATTTAAGTGCCTGGCAGAGGGTTCAGGAAGAATGAACACCTATATCTTTCCGTACGAGCTATGATTTCCCTTATTTTATCTTGCTGATTGTTCCTCCCTATGTAAGTCGGTGTCAACAAAATATTTTCGCATTCGGAGGAGAAAGTTGGTGATTGGAATTTCGTGAGAAGGATCTGTCGCAATGAAAAACGCCTTTCTTTTAATGATGTCCATCCCAAATCCTGTATCATTTCTGTGACATTCTCTCCCATATTTCACGATAATACAAAACGTGCTGCCTTTCTTTGAACTTTTTCGATGTACTCAGTCAGTTCTATCTGGTAAGGACCCCACACCGTGCAACAGTACTGGAAAAGTGGACGGACAAGCGTAGTGTAGACAGTCTCCTTAGTAGGTCTGCTACATTTTCTAAGTGTCCTGCCAATAAAACGCAGTCTTTGGTTAGCCTTCCACACAACATTTTCTGTGCGTTCCTTCCAATTTAAATTGTTGATAATTGTAATACCTAGGTATTTAGTTGAATTTACGGCTATTAGATTAGACTGATTTATCGTGTAACCGAAGTTTAACGAGTTCCTTTTAGCACTCATGTGGATGACCTCACACTTGTCGTTATTTAAGGTCAACTACCACTTTTCGCACCATTCCGATATTTCTTCTAAATCGTTTTGCAGTTTGTTTTGATCTTCTGATGACTTTATTAGTCGATAAACGACAGCGTCATCTGCAAACAACCGAGGACGGCTGCTCAGATTGTCTCCCAAATCGCTTATAAAGATAAGGAACAGCAAAGGGCCTGTAACACTATCTTGGGGAACGCCAGAAATCACTTCCATTTTAGTCGATGACTTTCCGTCAATTACACCGAACTGTGACCCCTCTGACAGGAAATCACAGATCCAGTCACATAACTGAGACGATATTCCATAAGCACGCAATTTCACTACGAGCCGCTTGTGTGGTACAGTGTAAAAAGCCTTCTGGAAATCCAGAAATACAGAATCGATCCGAAATCCCTTGTCAATAGCACTCAGCGTTTCATGTGAATTAAGAGCTAGTTGTGTTTCACGGGAACGATGTTTCCTAAACCCATGTTGACTGTGTGTCAATGGACCGTTTTCTTCGAGGTAATTCATTATTTTCGAACACAATATATGTTCTAAAATCCTGCTGCATATCGACGTTAACGATATGGGCCTGTAATTTAGGGTCTTAGAAATACGTAGCAGACATTGTTTTTGTTGTTGTTAAGTATTCTGCCTAACTTTCACTACAAGGTCAAGATTCTTCAGCTTTTACTGTTAGTTAGTTAGTTAATTAGTTGGTTAGTTATGTGTTCTATTGATCAATCTCACTGTAACCGTTATAATGTGGAACCACAGCGTTCTTGTTTCAGAATTTTCTGCATCTAATGTACATCAGTGCTGTAAAATGAGTGGCAGAATGCAATTCACATGATTCCACTTTGGTAGAGATGGAGTGTGTGCAGATGACATGTTACATGGCTCTATGCGAGCTTTAATTACGGCGTATTGGCTCCATGTACATGTACGAAATTGCAGTTACAGTAGATCCGGTGCTTAAAATCGTTTCTTGAAATTTTACTTAGTAAACTTGATATAAACTGTCAGCAAGCATCTCGCTTCCCCACAGTTGTTAATGACGGATCGTATACCGTTCTCATCCAGTGGTTCAACTAATTCGCATTCCTACACTTCGTCGTCTTTAGCAGTAATTTTGCATGTTCAGAATTCACTACTTTATACTACAAAAAAGCAGTTGCACTCTAACAATACATATGTGCCGCACTGGCAGAAAACGCACTTAATTTCCTTGTTGCTTGTAGGGAAGGCTGAGACTGTACGAAAAAACGTTCCGTATGTAGAAACTATCTAAATGAAGTAATTGGTCCATTGCTTCACTCCCTGCTGTGGACACCTGTTTGCTGACTTGGAAGTACAGGGCTCTTAATGCTATCACAATCGAAAGCTAAGAAGTAGCACGTGGCATGTCGCCTGGGGAAGAAAGCGGAGCGGGTTCCCGCTTGTCCAGGTGCGGGCCGTGGGCCGTTCCGTTGTGGGTCCCGCGACAGCTGGGCCGTAGCACGATGTATACGTCCGGTACCGACGAACAGGCGTACCACCGGCTCCGACCCACATTCATCAGCCTTTATCGGCTACTGGCCAACACATGATCACGCAACAAAGGCACGTATGTTGGAAACACTGGACGTGTTTCCAGTGTCCTTTTTGACAGCGAGCGAGGTGGTGCCAATGGTTGAGACACGTTTCCTATCCATGAGGAAAGGTGTTAGAATCGTCCTCCTAGCGTCCTTGAACCACTGCAGTCGACTGCCGGCTGGTTTCTTCAACAGGCCAGTACCATTTCCCGTCCATCACCATTCCGAGACACTGCTCCATCTCTGATGATGTCTCTTCTTCCTTTCATCATTGACGATCGTTACACAAAACAACACCTTTCTGTTAGACGGAAGCCGGCCGCGGTGGCCGTGCGGTTCTAGGCGCTGCAGTCCGGAACCGCGGGACTGCTACGGTCGCAGGTTCGAATCCTGCCCCGGGCATGGATGTGTGTGATGTCCTTAGGTTAGTTAGGTTTAAGTAGTTCTAAGTTCTAGGGGACTGATGACCTAAGATGTTAAGTCCCATAGTGCTCAGAGCCATTTGAACCCATTTTGATAGACGGAAGCTCGTCGCTTCATCAGTCACCTATGGTGCTACTCTTTACTTTTCATTTCCCGTCAGACCACACAGTTCAGAATTGCCTCTAGAAATTTGAACGCTTGTTTCGATCCGTCTGTGACTGAGTATACTGCCTACCAGAAGCGTCTTTCCATTTCCTCGTTGTGGTGTCACCGCCAGACACCACACTTGCTAGGTGGTAGCCTTTAAATCGGCCGCGGTCCATTAGTATACGTCGGACCCGCGTGTCGCCACTGTCAGTGATTGCAGACCGAGCGCCGCCACACGGCAGGTCTAGAGAGACGTCCTAGCACTCACCCCAGTTGTACAGCCGACTTTGCTAGCGATGCTACACTGACAAATACGCTCTCATTTGCCGAGACGATAGTTAGCTTAGCCTTCAGCTACGTCATTTGCTTCATTTGCTACGACCTAGCAAGGCGCCATTACCAGTTTATATTGAGATCATAATTGTGTATCATCAAGAGCGATGTTCTCCAATTATGGATTAAAGTTAAGTATTCCAGAAGTTATGTACTATTTTTGGCTACTATAATTCCTTGTCATTTTCCAGACCTCACGCCAGTCTGCGTGAGCTTAAACGCGTGCCTTTCGGCTTCCTCCAAACTCCGTGAATTGGCTCCTGCCAATTCTCAACACTCATAGATGTTCCCCGCACGTATTCTTCTACGACTATTTGATTACGCTGTTTCCCTGACAAGTTCGTTTCTATGTTCTTCTCACTTTCGATTTCTTTTGATTTTCTATGTTGTGTCTCACTTCCAGTTTTCTCTACCTTATAATAGTACGCGCAAACAAAACATTTTATTTATGGTTTCTTGTCTCTACCTTCGCTAAATTACTTACAAGTGGACTTGTATTCTTAAAAATTATGATACGCTGTTATCGTAATTTAATATCTTTTAATGGTCGAAATTGGCGTCCACCCAAGAATTAAAGACATTCTGGTGTTCCTCCGCTCATGAGTGATTGCAAAAAGTATTTTAAAGTCTGACCATTTCCACCCACTCTCAATTCTGGACGCCAAAATAGTGCCAAATTCCGGTCCTGGTGAGACCATATGCAATAGGAACCTAATATTAAATCCCTGGTTAATCCACAACGGTTCATTCTACTGAAAAGTTAAAACTTGGCTTTATGAGATGATAAGACTACATTGTGCTTAGAGTTATTCCCTGCATGTAATCTAAAGTGCAAGTCCTCAGAACATTTATAACTTCCAAAGAGTGAACAGCTTTCTCTTATTGTTACTATTTTTCTACATTCAAATAAAAATATTGCACTCCAAATTATTCTTCAGATTAATAACCGCACAGCCTGCCGCGGTGGCCGAGCGGTTCTAGGCGCTACAGTCTGGAACCGCTCGGCCGCTACGGTCGCAGGTTCGAATCCTGCCTCGGGCGTGGATGTGTGTGATGTCCTTAGGTTGGTTAGGTTTAAGTAGTTCTAAGTTCTAGGAGGCTGATGACCTCAGAAGTTAAGTCCCATAGTGCTCAGAGCCATTTGAACCATTTTTGAATAATCGCACAGAATGGTCGTCATAAGCCAACGATTACATTATATACAGCCATAAAGAGTCAATGAGCCCCTTCTAAGCTGTCAGTACATGCTATGTGAGGACTTAGTGAGAAAGTTGCTTATCGCTAAGTAAATGCTACAAGTGTTGATCAATAGGTACAGCAACACACTCTTTCCTGAAAGAAGACTGACTTTATTTAGGATTTCAGCACACCATCTTATTCCTCATTCTTTTGGCTACAAAACTCTGTTTTGCAACATAATCGCCGTTCAACGCGACGGTCTTACGCCACCTCACTGGGAGGACTTGTATGCCCGCATGGTACTACGACGTCGGAACCAGCGTCACGTGGCATCAATAACCTCTCCCTCATCCACGTACTGCTTTCCGTGAAGTGCATCCTTCATTGGGTCAGACAGGTGGAAGTCGAGTAAAAAGCGAGATCCGGGCTCTAGGGTGGATGAGGAAGAAAAGTCCAACGAAGTTGCGATGATGGCAGACGCCCCGCCCAACCACTCACCGTGCTTTTGTTCACTGCAAGGTGTCTGTAGACATTCTGCATGCGCCCACGAACATCTGCGATGTTCTGGTTTTCCATCTGTATATGTGCATATCGCTAGCCCATGAGTTTTGTCATATCATTGTACAAATTACTGGTTTGAGAATGTCAAATTTTCCAAAACTTTAAACTGACAAGGAAAGACATGCACCATATTTTAATTGCATTTTAGACGGGAATGCGTAACCGTCCAAACATTTAACTTATTCAGTATGAAAGCCAAAACTAGTTCAAAATTACATGTGGATGTAGTTGCCGTACCATATTAACATTCTTAAATCGATGCAAAGATTACATTGAAAACTAGCCAATGCTCGTATCTAGCAAACGCAATGTCCTAAAAAAAAAAAAAAAAAAAAAAAAAAATTGCTTCAGCCTGGAGTAGATGGGTTGGTCTTTCCCTATTGCTCCTAAATGGGTGGTGGTCTGAGCACAAGAGGCGACTCATAGTCGAGTGATGTTGCATAAAACTTATAAGAAAAGCTGTAAGTGGAAGCAGAGAATGATCAATGGCAATGCCTATATTCTGAACCTGACTATAATTAGCTGGAATGCCTGCATATTAAATAATTTAATGGAGCAATTCGATGCTTCCCAAATCCATGGGCAGATCGCAATCCCTCGCAATCTCTCGCAGTCTGTAGAAGTCGTGTGCCCTTTGGGTCGAAGGTAGTATTTTCGGATTTTATCCCAATAGTCGGAAGGACGTCATCCTTTGTGATCAACCGTGTTATTTCTTGGAGTACGGAGAATTGAGAGATTCCGACAGTTCTTTCATATGCGCCGTCATGATTTCGGATTGAACCAGCCCGGGTTTCAAGGTAGGTGTTGCCGTTCAGCGAGGATGCAGGGAGAGACCTCAGATTACGTTGCGAAGCCCAGTAGCTGGCTGGGCGGTGCTGTTTAGTGAAGAAGATGGACTTCAAAACGCTTAACAGGAGCAAACGAATAGGTGGAAAATTCAGTGTGTGTGTCTTTGCCTGTCTTTTGAACTGCTGACATCGAACTGTGTGCCTGTTTTGTTGTTGTGGAGATAATCGGCGGGAGTTGCTAGTAGCCATTTGGAAGCGGTGTATGAACTGTCAGCAATCCACATATTACAGTCCAGTAGTCGGACCTCGCAATATTCATGACAGCAGTTTGGTTGCTATAGGACTTCTGTTATTGACTTTGGTTTGGTCAGAACTTTACTTCTCTTACATTGAACCTCGTTATAGCTAATTTTGATCAACAATAGACAATTTAGAAAATGTTAACTTGCATAGAGCGATAATTTCAGTCACTACACAGTTGGTAATACGGTACCAGAATGCTTAATAAATTGAGGCTGCAGTATTTCTGTCAGTCATATATTTTAAACGAGGGCAATAAGTCTCGTTGGTCAAAGCGACGGATGTGACTCTTATTTAAATTGATTTTAGGAATGAACTCGCAAATTGCGATTATAGTTCAGCATCAGCTGTAGAATATTTCAGAACGAATTAATATTTCTGCCAGACCAGTACTCGAACACGGATTTCCCGCTTGTCGCCAACGGTTGTGTTAACTATTTCGTCTATACGAGCACGTTTACAGGAGCAGTCCAAGTCTCCATTTGTCCTAATGCCTCCATTTGTCCTAATGCCTCCCTTGTACTCACACTATATCACTGCGATTCCCTCACAGGGCGACACACTCTTTTCTCTCGTCATTGCTCTGCTATGGCATGAAATGCAACAACGCAGTATCAGAGACAGTTGGGAAATCCAAATTCAAGTCTCGGTCCGGCACAAATTTTCACGTCACCAAGAGTGGGTGGTTTCTGGACCGGGGCACGACTCTGGTTCCCTGCGACATTACGAGAGCTTCGAGGACGGACTATTGTATGAAACAGTGATTTAAATGTGCGCTAACTTGAAATTTTATTAAATCCTTTGTTTAACAAATCTCATTTTCCACATACGGTGGAACCTCCCTTAACGAGCACCTCCCATAATGCGTAATTCGCTTAACGAGCAAAACAAATTGTAAAAAAATGACTCGCTTAACGAGCGACGTTTCGCATAACGAGTGACGACGCTTTAGTGTGACGTCACCAGCCGTTCGCGCGCGGCGGGGGAAACGTTGAACACTATGAACACTTGTTTTTGTCGGCTTCGGCGTATGAACAGTGTCTTTAGTAATTGCTGCAGTCTGAGTTTAGCGCTCTTTCTGCTACCGTCTTAGTGCAGCTTATGATCACACATTCATCTAAACTTGTGTTCACACAGTGTTTTTTCCGTGCAAATTTTAATAACCTACGTAGAAATGTCCCCGAAGAAAGAGGAAGATTGTATGTGCGTGCTAAATTAGCAGCATTCACACCACGTTTGCGTTTTTCGATGATTTTACGTTTCGTTAGACACGAAAAGTAAAATCATCGAAAAACGCAAACGTGGTGTGAATGCTGCTAATTTAGCACGCACATACAATCTGTCTACATTAACTATTCGCACTTTTCTCAAGAACAAGATTAAGGAGACAGATCGTTCAAAGGGAATGGCAAGAGTATCTAAACAACGGTTTCGTATTCTGGACGATGTCAAAAGGTTGCTCCTTATATGGATAAATGAAAAGCAATTGCAAGGCGACTCTATTAACGAGAACATCATTTGTGAGAGGACGAGAACGATTTTCGCCGACCTCATTAAGAAGACGCCAGGATCATCAGAAGTATTTATGGGAAGCCGTGAGTGGTTCGAGAACTTTAAGAGGAGAACCGGTATCCACAGCGTTGTGAGGTCGGCGAAGCAGCCAGTTCCGACACAGACAGCAGAGAACTTTATCAGCAACTTCAAGATGCTCGTAGATTCTGAGAGTTATCTGCCGCAATAGGTTTTTATCTGTGACCTCGCTAGTCTATTTTGGAAAAAGATGCCGAAAGAGGAGAATGCATTGTCCGGTCACAAGCCAATGAAAGACCGTCTCCCAATACTATTCTGTGCCAATGCAAGCGGCGATTTGAAAATTAAACCTCTGCTTGTTCACTGTAGCGGTAAATCCTTCCAAGACATACCGAAGAATACTGAAATTCTCAGGGAGACTCATTCAGCTACACGAAACCCATGACCCGCCACGCATTACCGATAATCCAATGAAAAGTTGTCCCCCTGGGTGACCGACGATGTATGTCTTCTATTGAAACTGAGAGGTGATGTATATGGAAATATTTACATAAACAAATTCACCGTCGAAATATGAATGTTCAGATGCTCATAACGCCTCTAACGACATTTATGTGGCGCGCGCGGTTAGCTGAGCGGTCTAATGCGCTGCAGTCATGGAGTGAGGGGCTGATCCCGGCGGAGGTTCGAGTCCTCCCTCGGGCATGCGTGAGTGTGTGTTTGTCCTTAGAATAATTTAGGTTAAGTATTGTGTCAGCTTAGGGACTGATGACCTTAGCAGTTAAGTCCCATAAGATTTCACACACATTTGAACATTTTTTTGACATTTATGTAATACAAAGTACCTTTGTAAAAGAAAGTCATCAAAAATCTTTCCCAACCGTTGTCCCACAGCAATACGGGAAATCAAGCACTTGTAAGGAATAATACAGCTCTACCAGCAGCGCAAACGTGGATATTAGTGACTAGTACTTTCTGGGATGTATTACCGCTCATACCATCATATGAAATGAAATGATCGTATGGCGTCGTTGGCCGGGAGGCCCCATTCGGGGGAGTTCGACCGCCGTATTGCAAGTCCTTTTTAGGTGACGCCACATCGGCGACGTGCGATTCAATGAAGATGGACACACAACACCCAGTTCCCTGCCGGGAATCGAACCTGGGCCCCCTGCGTGGAAGGCGGTAACGCTACCGCTACGCTACGGAGGCGGACATACCATCATAAATGGAGTTACTTGGATGTAATTTGCTGTAGCAGAGAATGATGCGGTCTAATAAAACTCTAACAAGAAGTTAACTCTCTCTCACGCATACAGTACCTGAGGTACCGTACTCTAACAGAGTGCTCTCAGAGGGCCCTGTACAAGGCTGCATCGCCACACAGCTATAAAGCTATGAAAAAGGGGAGCGTACATGATGTTAAAATTTTACTAGGTTTCCTAAACGTTTTCTGGCTGACAACACGGACGGATAACGCGAAACAAAAGAAAATAAGACCATTACACTAGAGCATCGGACATGAAAGGCTCCTCTAGTCTGTCGAAAAATATGTAACCAAGTACTTCATCATATCTCTTCCAACGAAAGAAGATGGTTGAATTATTGTTATTTGTTTGCCTAACAAGCACGCGCAGGTTACCGTCAACAACAATTACTCTACTTCAGCCCTAGTTAGATCGCATGAGATGGGTGAGTCGTGTTACGTTTACAGGAGAAAACGAGGTGACACAGACGGCGGCTAGCAGACAGCTGACTGGCGTAACTCTGAGAACAATGCGCCGCGTGCAATATGTCAGCGGCGCGGAACGCAGAAGCGATTGCTGACTTGTTAGATGGTGGACAATTTTCTTTGTAACTGGCGCATTCAGCAGTCTCTTGCACCAGGAGTCTATATAGCCGCGGCCTAACAGCAGTACGTGATCATAGCAATACAGCTAAACATATTATATCAAGCTGATGTACGCAAAAGTTCAGTGAATGCACCTGGACACGAAGTAAATGCTAAAAACTTTTTATGTAACTTAGTTAAGTTATTACTTTGAGAATTCACATGCTATCAAGTGAGCTAACGTACTGTCATCCCGTGGTGAACCAATAATCGCCACTATAACGCTTACGATTCGTTTCAAAACGTTAGTTCTATATTCTGTTTTTTTGTTCTTTTATCACCACCGTTGAGGCAGTCAGCACCAACCGCAAGATCCGTAAATTATTATACTATACATCTATTACGTTTGCCTGACGTTGGGATGTAAGATTTGGATTTAACTTCCCATCGATGACAAGGTTATTAGCAATGGAGGACAAGCTCGAATTGGGAGAGGAAATAGGCCGTATTCTTTTCAAAAGAGACAATCAAAGCATTTTTTTTAATCCCTCGAGGGAAACCGCGGAAAACCCACATCTTTTAGACCGGACGGGGATTTGAACCAAGAGCGGCGATACACTCGTCGTTGAGCGCCTTTAAACCGCAGACACACCAGTTTCAGTCACCGCCCTACGGAGTGAGAGTCTGATGTCTCAACACTGCGCCATATCGTTTGGTCTTACCGTGTGGCATCAAAAGGAATTTCATTGCCCTACAGGCAGATAAATTTCCATGGTGAACTTCCTAATTTTTTATGATTTACTTACTTTCATAATTTTTATTACAGTGTTCTCAGTTACTTCATATTCGCCAACGTTTCTCAGAATCTACCGACGTACCGATACAGCTAAGTTTTTCCTTTAAATGGGACGGTGTACTTTGTGAATATCACTTTGTAGACCTTTCAAGGAAAGATACAGCGATTTAACACTTGTCAAGGTTTCCAGTGATACATTATCCAAAGTCAGCAGCGGAATGTTCGAAATCTGTGGCTGCCGGTACACAATTCAACCTATTATCAGCAATACATGTACCAGTGAAGGCGTAACAGCTCTGTACCAACAAGCTAGGCCCTCACTTTTAGTACATTACCTGGATATTTTCGCAAAACGTTACGCTTCGGACGTTGCTTTATATTACTATCCTTTTCAGAACATCTATCGAAGAGAATGGAAATTCCATTAGAAGGTATACTTGCTCTAATTCCACCAGGAAAAAATTCAGCTACACAGTTACCACATGTATTAAGTTTGAAAACAGGCTTCGAAGCGTTGTAACTTCGTTTTCAATCCAAAAATTTCAACTGCGCTTGTACAAGGAGAAAAAACAGGCGAAATCGACGCGAAGTACTACCGACAAGCACGAAAAAAACAATACATACGCCCAGGAAGAACGGCAAAATATGGTTTTATACACAAACATGAAAAGTCACTGATGACCAGTCAGACACTTTTGAACTGAGGCACACAGCATAAACTCGCTGAACATCAAACCAAATCCAGCTATCGCATCACCTGTATTATTATGATGAGATTTGCCCCTTATAATAAGTACAACACGACGTTTGTGTTCCCAAACTGACGCGTTTCACTATTGTACCTTTCGAGTCTGAGTGCTTATGTACCTAGGAAACATCACTGTACCACGATGTAACTGTCCTTTTTTACGTACTAACTTCTCTTACTACCACAATGTATTTGAAATAGTCATATGTCTTTGTTATCTCAACTTAAACGCCAGCACATATTCCGATGAAGTGTACTTCTTAGGGAAGTGTTTAAGTCAGTAGCTTAGGTAATCCTATCTCTGTAACATGGGTGCTCTTTGGCATTCTGTTCATCAAATTAAGTCAGAGGGAGACCCTTCCTTTGGTGACAGTGTAACACTTAGTTGTCATTCCGTATTCTCATATCCTCAAGTAGGCGGCACAATTCGAAATAATGTGAATGAACATCAGTCATTTTTCGTATACTTAATCAGTCTTCCGCATTCTGTAGAATCATAGATGAATTTTTTACTTCGAAAATGAAGCTATAATGCATAAGTAGATCGTAAAACTTCATATATGCAGTGATTGTGTGATGGAATTTATTTTCCTTACACAACTCAATATCGCAGTAGCTGCATGTACACTTCCACCACCATGTGAAACAGCCGCGGATGATTGCTTCAATTCGCCGCAAAAAAAAAAAAAAAAAACAAAAAAAAAAAAAAAAAACAAGCAAGCATGAGTATTAACCATAAGCTGCTTACTACAAATATTGTTTAGAGTTCTACATTTATGTTGTTACAAAAGTTCAGGAACCATTTGTGACGATGACGCTGTTCATCAACCCGAGGCAAAATCTATTTTGGTATAGTATTTGGGCGGTGATCTACAGTCAGCAAACACACCTCACGGGTCAACGTTATCTTCGAGCAGGAAGAAAAAGCTTTTATTAAATTGTTTTTGTCATACTACTTTCTTAACTGCAGTATATGTTTTTAATGCAATATTTCCCGTCTTTTGATAAGAGACTGTAATCTAAAATGCGATATGCGGAAAGAAAATTAGCGAGGAAAGAGGAATAAGCCACCTTTGATAAACTTCATTGACTAGTATAAAAGCAAGCGTGTCAAAAGTTCAATCCAAA
Organism: Schistocerca serialis cubense; assembly: GCF_023864345.2. Taxonomy (NCBI): domain Eukaryota; kingdom Metazoa; phylum Arthropoda; class Insecta; order Orthoptera; family Acrididae; genus Schistocerca; species Schistocerca serialis. The sequence continues at coordinate 328,318,961 of NC_064642.1, forward strand.
ATGTATAAAAGAGGACCACTTCCACTGTCACCCTTTTGAACGAGTGTAGCTTACCAAATTACATATTTCCTTGTAGAAGCGGCTAGATGAAAGGCGAGACTGGAGACTTGTAATTGTACCCTCGCACTTCTAACCACAGGCTACAGTTAAAGCACTTGTCCTAATGACAAAGAATTGCAACGTAGAAATTCTCATCAGACCTGCAAGATTCTGATACAAGATTGTGCTGCGAGGGATGTTCCGAACTACAAAATTCATTTCCACTGCAGAAAAGACCTCCGGTTCATGACTTTGTAACAAAGTTCCTTTTTTTTGTAACAAAGTTCCTTCAGTGAGGCTTCAGTTTAAACGATTACGTCATACACGCAAGCAAACAATATTTTCGTGTCACCAAACTGGAGGTATCGGGATGGAAACAGAACTGTTGGTGTGATTTGATTCTCTCATTCTTGCTCATTAACTTCTACATCTACATCTACATCTATACTCCGCGAGCCACCTTACGGTGTGTGGCGGAGGGTACTTATTGTACCACTATCTGATCTCCCCTTCCCTGTTCCATTCACGAATTGTGCGTGGGAAGAACGACTGCTTGTAAGTCTCCGTATTTGCTCTAATTTCTCGGATCTTTTCGTTGTGATAATTACGCGAGATATATGTGGGCGGTAGTAATATGTTGCCCATCTCTTCCCGGAATGTGCTCTCTCGTAATTTCGATAATAAACCTCTCCGTATTGCGTAACGCCTTTCTTGAAGTGTCCGCCACTGGAGCTTGTTCAGCATCTCCGTAACGCTCTCGCGCTGACTAAATGTCCCCATGACGAATCGCGCTGCTTTTCGCTGGATCATGTCTATCTCTTCTATTAATCCAACCTGGTAAGGGTCCCATACTGATGAGCAATACTCAAGAATCGGACGAACAAGCGTTTTGTAAGCTACTTCTTTCGTCGATGAGTCACATTTTCTTAGAATTCTTCCTATGAATCTCAACCTGGCGCCTGCTTTTCCCACTATTTGTTTTATGTGATCATTCCACTTCAGATCGCTCCGGATAGTAACTCCTAAGTATTTTACGGTCGTTACCGCTTCCAATGATTTACCACCTATGGCATAATCGTACTGGAATGGATTTCTGCCCCTATGTATGCGCATTACATTACATTTATCTACGTTTAGGGAAAGCTGCCAGCTGTCGCACCATGCATTAATCCTCTGCAGGTCCTCCTGGAGTACGTACGAGTCTTCTGATGTTGCTACTTTCTTGTAGACAACCGTGTCATCTGCAAATAGCCTCACGGAGCTACCGATGTTGTCAACTAAGTCATTTATGTATATTGTAAACAATAAAGGTCCTATCACGCTTCCCTGCGGTACTCCCGAAATTACCTCTACATCTGCAGATTTTGAACCGTTAAGAATGACATGTTGTGTTCTTTCTTCTAGGAAATCCTGAATCCAATCACAAACCTGGTCCGATATTCCGTAAGCTCGTATTTTTTTCACTAAACGTAAGTGCGGAACCGTATCAAATGCCTTCCTGAAGTCCAGGAATACGGCATCAATCTGCTCGCCAGTGTCTACGGCACTGTGAATTTCTTGGGCAAATAGGGCGAGCTGAGTTTCACATGATCTCTGTTTGCGGAATCCATGTTGGTTATGATGAAGGAGATTTGTATTATCTAAGAACGTCATAATACGAGAACACAAAACATGTTCCATTATTCTACAACAGATTGACGTAAGCGAAATAGGCCTATAATTATTCGCATCTGATTTATGACCCTTCTTGAAAATGGGAACGACCTGCGCTTTCTTCCAGTCGCTAGGTACTTTACGTTCTTCCAGCGATCTACGATAAATTGCTGATAGAAAGGGGGCAAGTTCTTTAGCATAATCACTGTAGAATCTTAAGGGTATCTCGTCTGGTCCGGATGCTTTTCCGCTACTAAGTGATAGCAGTTGTTTTTCAATTCCGATATCGTTTATTTCAATATTTTCCATTTTGGCGTCCGTGCGACGGCTGAAGTCAGGGACCGTGTTACGATTTTCCGCAGTGAAACAGTTTCGGAACACTGAATTCAGTATTTCTGCCTTTCTTCGGTCGTCCTCTGTTTCGGTGCCATCGTGGTCAACGAGTGACTGAATAGGGGATTTAGATCCGCTTACCGATTTTACATATGACCAAAACTTTTTAGGGTTCTTGTTTAGATTGTTTGCCAATGTTTTATGTTCGAATTCGTTGAATGCTTCTCTCATTGCTCTCTTTACGCTCTTTTTCGCTTCGTTCAGCTTTTCCTTATCAGCTATGATTCGACTACTCTTAAACCTATGATGAAGCTTTCTTTGTTTCCGTAGTACCTTTCGTACATGATTGTTATACCACTGTGGATCTTTCCCCTCGCTTTGGACCTTAGTCGGTACGAACTTATCTAAGGCGTACTGGACGATGTTTCTGAATTTTTTCCATTTTTGTTCCACATCCTCTTCCTCAGAAATGAACGTTTGATGGTGGTCACTCAGATATTCTGCGATTTGTGCCCTATCACTCTTGTTAAGCAAATATATTTTCCTTCCTTTCTTGGCATTTCTTATTACACTTGTAGTCATTGATGCAACCACTGACTTATGATCACTGATACCCTCTTCTCCCTTAAAACATCGAAAACAACATTAGCCTTCACAAGCACTCACCACAAGTTTCCAAACTGTTTAGTAACTCATATGAGATGTACACAAAACTGAAGAATGAGTCCTAGAATAGGATGAGGTCTTGATTACAGCGCGATGTCTTAAATAGTTTTCCTGGCACATACTAAACATACCTTCTTCTTTTGACACTATATTTTGCGCGACTTTATAATTGTGCATGCAGGACTCGCGCCGCAATACACTGATTTCCATAATACCCTGAAGAAAACATAAAAGAGACAAAACTCCGAACTTCGTGAATTTAATAAACGATAGTTCACCCATATGACTAGCAATGAATAATTAGTGAAAACTCTGTTCCAGGCAAGTAATTCATGCGCTGAACAGCCAAGGGTTAAAACGTTACTTGCCAGCAATTGAAACGAAGAAAGGGACCAAGATGAGAGTTCAATGTTCAGTTTACACCGAGGTCGTTTAGATCCGGTGGAACCATCCCGCCAAAAGCCTTAAGATAGTGAAACAAACCACAGAAAATCCAATCTGTATAACTTATCTAGGATTTGATTTTCAGCCTTGTCGAACGTGAATCCAGTGTCCCAGCCTCTGTGCCCCCTCGCTCGGTCATCCTGCCACCATCTCCTAAGCAAGATAGGTTCGAGAACGTGTATTGCCCTACACAGCGGGAAAGTGAGGAAAAAGAAGTGACGATTAAAGCTTTGAATCGGATAGTGAAGCTCAATTTAGCGGGTATTGTATTCTTCTTCCACTCTTTACCTCCAACATTGAGTCGTATGATATTGGCACTGTATAAAGCGAATGTGATAGTTTAATATAGCAGAAGTGATGGTAATTTACAAAATGAGTATTTGTCTAGTTTTTCGTGGTGGTGTATATGATCATCACAGGAAGTGGACTTCTTACTCCTTGCAAAGCTGCTGCCAGTGTGCTAATGTTCTGCGGAGACCATACCAGTGAGCAGAAATACACCTCCCAACAGCTTTCCAGACGTGCTCCACGGGATTCAGGTTGAGAATGGATCTGCCTACTCCACGAGCTGAAGTGTTTGTTGTTGAAAACATCGGTGCATGAGACGAGTCCATCTTGTAGCATGACTGTTGCGCCGGCGATAAGCATCAAGGATGAAAACTCTGCAGACTTGCCACCTCACAGTTTCACCTGAAGGTCAGTGAGTCTAACGATGCCCCCTTTCAATGGTTTCCGATAGAAGATAATGGCTTGCGACACCTTGCACCATTTCACATTATCAGGGATTTTCACATGTCTACAAGTCCTGTAATAGTCTCTTGATTTTTCTTGAGCCTTGCTTCCACTGACAAGGGTAAGTAATAAAAAATGTAACTTCAGCCGCATGAGTTAAACTTCGATTACATGATGAATGAAATCTGAAGGCCGTAAATTCAAGTAAATGCCAAGGAATTACAATTACAAACAACTTAAATTGGAAAGAACACATAGAAAATGTTCTGGGGAAGGCGAGCCAAAGCCTGCGATTTACTGGCAGCACATTTAGAAGATGCAACAGTTCTACTAAAGAGACTGCCTAAACGACGTTTGTCCGTCCTCTTTTCGAGTACTGCTGCGCGGTGTGGGATGCTTACGAGGTGGGATTAACGGAATACATGGAGAACGTTCAAAGAAGAGCAGCATGTTTTGCACTATCGAGAAATAGAGGAGAGACTGTCATAGACATGATACAGGATTTGGGGTTCGAGATCATTAAAACAGAGGCGTTTCTTGTTGCAGCGGGATCTTCTCACGAAATTTCAATCATCAACTTTCTCCTCCGAATGCGAAAATATTTTGTTGATGCCGACCTACATAGGGAGAAACGATCATCATAATCAAATAAAGGAAATCAGAGCTTTTTTTCCGCACGCTGTTCGAGAATGGAATAACAGAGAAGGTTTTGCGATGAACCCTTTACCAGGCACTTTTGTGTGATTTGCAGACTATCCATGTAGATGCAGATATAGATGTAGAAGGATGAGAATACCTCGCTGGAGGAGGAAGTTCTTCGTGCAGTTGATGACAATCGTAGTGTCAGCGTAAGACAATTAGTCGCAACAAGTAATGTTGACCACGTGACTGACTGGAGAATGCTACATGAGAACCTGCTGCATCCGCACCACGTACAGCATGTGTGCAGGCGCTATCAGAAGCTATTCCTTCACGGGTACACTTCCGCGAATGGTTCATTCAGCAATGTGTCAACCCTCACTTCACTGCAAATGCGGTGTTTGCGGATGAGGCTTCGTTTCAAGGTAGATGGTTAATGTGTTGAAGAGTTGTAGAAAATTAGCTCTAACATGAAAATTAAACACTATCGGGCCTATGCCCGTATAACATGTTTTTCCTCTGCGTGTGAGGAATTTTTGCTGAAAGTTTGACCATGCCTTTTTATGACACCAAATGTATCTTCCCTTCTAGTTCATCAGATGAGCGTTTCCTGCCAGAACCTGGCTGCTTACACTCCTTGTGCTAGCAACTTGTCATACCACACTTTAAGCGTGACTCCCTTTGAAATACATGTCGAAAATTTTTTTGGACAGCAATGTTTTGTTCCATTCGCGCATACTACACCATGCAGTAAGCTCTTTCTTGAGATGAAGACTTTTTGGTGATTATGTAGCACCTGAAACAAAAGGAATCGTTAGGAAGGAATCTATGTAAGACTTTTTGAGTTGTTCCAGACCGCAGGTATCTATGTCTCATACTTTCTTTCTTTTTAATTCAGTATGGTAAACAGGGAGGTTTGATGTGGCAACCCAGTATTATTTCACGTGTCTGCACGTTTGTACCTCAAGACAGTCATCTTGGCTGCACGTGGTAGTGAATGAAGCTGACAACCGCTGAAAGTGTTAGTCACAATGTCATTCATGCAATATATCAAATCTGTGGAGCAACGCTTATCGAAAGTCTTTGATAAATAAGATAATACACTCTAAGTCGCTCCACGTAGAGGTTACGGAAATTAGCCACAAACTGATGTTCAAACAGGTATCAGCCGCCCGGAGTGGCCGAGCGGTTCTAGGCGCTACAGTCTGGAACCGCACGACCGCTACGGTCGCAGGTTCGAATCCTGCCTCGGGATGTGTGTGATGTCCTTAGGTTAGTTAGGTTTAAGTAGTTCTAAGTTCTAGGGGACTGATGACCTCAGAAGTTAAGTCCCATAGTGCTCAGTGCCAAACAAGTATCGGAGAAAAATGCAGGACTGTAAACTTTGGCGACCGATGGATGAATGTGTGCGCTTCTGCGCAATTTCACAGCGCAACTGTCAAGGATAGTAAACAGGTAACATGTCGATAACAGGGCATAAAGTCTTTGGGAATATCATTTCGTGTACTCAGTTGGACATACGAGCAAACAATATACGTAGATGCCAAAATTTGAGAGAGAACGTGTAGTTGGGCTGTTAGCGTAATCAGTTTGTCGCTCGACATTTAAATAGGAACGATGCCACTGTTCGACGATGTTGGTAGGAATGGGTGAAACATGGCCGAACACAGCGTCAAGAGGTAAGCGGTCGACCTAGAGAGGGCAGAACGTGAGGACCGAGCAATAGTCAGAGACGCACCTAGAGCTCAGATTTATCATTATCGTTGATCCGACGTGCAATTGGTGCTTCTGTGACCACAAGGACCTTAACAGGAGGCTAAAAGAAACGGGACTGAGCGCACGGCGTCCCTTTCGCTGACTACCATTGATCTCTGTACACTAACAAGCCTGTTTGCAGTGGTATCGGACACAGACGGACTTGAATCTCATTGACTAGAGCAGAATTGTCTTCAGTGGTGATTCCTGCTCCGAACTGAGCCCTGATGTGTATCTGGAAGACGACCCAGTCTCGTGATGACTGGGTGTTGTGTGATGTCCTTAGGTTAGTTAGGTTTAAGTAGTTCTAAGTTCTAGGGGACTGTTGACCATAGATGTTAAGTCCCATAGTGCTCAGAGCCATTTGAACCATTTTTTAGACGATCCAGACACCGATGGGATACCAACCTGACTGCCGTCCACCATACTGCCCGACAACCAGGAGTGATAGCCTGAGGTACCATTTCATGTCATAGCAGAACCCCTTTGTTGTCATACACAGTATCCATATAGCATAGCGGTACGTCGACGATATTCTACGCCACGCTTTCCTGCCCATCATGGCAATCAATCCTCCTCTTCCATTTCAACAATATATCCCCATCCACATGGCGAGAGTTTCTGCTGCTTGTCTTCGCACTGGCCAAACCCTGTCGTTCCAGCAAGGTCACCGAATCATTCGCCAACTGAGAGCACTTGGAGCCTTATGGACAGGGCCCTCCAACAAGCCTAGGACTTTGACGATATAACTCGCCAGTTGCACAGAACGCGGCACTATATCCCTCGGGAAGACATTCAGCAACTCCGTCAATCAATCCCCAAGCCTAATAATTGCTTGGATAAGGCCACAGGCGGACCAACGCATTATTGACTTGCTCAATTTATGAAGCTGTTCCTCTTGAATAAATCATCCCATTTTCCTGAAATTTCCATAACTAGTTTGTTTGTACATGCACGTCACATCTACCCATTTCCGTCCCATTCGGGTTAATTCCTTCGCGGTGCGGCTTTTTTTTTTGTGCCTAGAGTATATATCAACACTTCCTGGCAGATTAAAACTGTGTGCCGGAGCGAGTCTCGAACTCGGGACCTTTGCCTTTCACGGGCAAGTGCTCTACCAACTGAGCTACCCAAGCACGACTCACGCCCCGTCCTCACAGCTTTACTTCTGCCAGTACCTCGTCTCCTACCTTCCAAACTTTACAGAAGCTCTCCTGCGAACCAAGCAGGACTAGCACTCCTGAAAGAAAGGATACAGCGGAGACATGGATTAGCCACAGCCTAGGGATGTTTCCAGAATGAGATTTTCACTCTACAGTGGAGTGTGCGCTGATATGAAACTTCCTGGCAGATTAAAACTGTGTGACGGACCGAGACTCGAACTCGGGCGTGAGTCGTGCTTGGGTAGCTCAGTTGGCAGAGCACTTGCCCCCGAAAGGCAAAGGTCCCTAGTTCGAGTTTTAATCTGCCAGGAAGTTTCATATCAGCGCACACTCCGCTGCAGAGTGGAAATCTCATTCTGTATTTTGAAACACGTATGTTAGTAGCAGCGATGGCGAGGCATGACAGAATCTCTGACCAGAGAGTTATTTATCGTTGCTAGTCTGCGCTTGACCGCGCGAGAGTTTAGTTTAGTTGCGAATGGCAGTCGGTCGCGAGAGTTCAGTTGTGAGAAAGTTGTTGTACGTAGCGAGTCGCGAGAGCATGTAGTTCGTTCGTGCTAGTAACGCGCGAGAGACAGTCGGAGTTGTGTGTGAGGAGTCGGCGGGCGTCGACATGCGACTCTGGTCAAGATTCAGGACGAGGTATATTTTTTAAATAAGGTAATGAAGCAGCATTGCGCTCATCTGATAATTTAATGCATCTTAAGTGTAATTAATTTGTTCAAGAATCGCCCCAATAATAATTTTGTTTTCAAACCAAGCATTTTAACAAAACAAACATTTTATTGAAAGAAAATTTCCCATGCATTTCCTTAAAGAAAAAATTTACTTAAGTTCAAAGAATTTTTGCGATGCATTTCCTCCAAGCTATGGCGAAAAATAAGAGCAGATGCAACTTTACTGAGGTAAGAACAGGGCCTAAGATCGACATTTCGGTCTATTTGCGTTTTCATTGTCACTGAGATTTCATTTTTTATTGAATTGACTTTCATTTTTGTGGGGAGCTTACACATGGCTCAGATTGCTAGTTCTCATTTAATTGTCATTGTCAATAAATTATTTTATTTGCTGGGAGGTTACACTTGGCACTATTCCCATTAACATTTAAATATTGTCTTTCGAATTAAATTTGTGGGGAGGTTACAATTTCAACAGTTGATAACTGTACGTTCACTTCTCCTTTCGTAGAGGTGTACGCACTAAACGCAGTGTTGTCTGCCAGTTAAGGTAAGCAGCGGTCAGTGAGCAGTCAATACCGGCCGATGTCATTCCACTTTCTTCCATTCAACACTATGGCATCAGCCATCTCCCCGGGAGTCTTCAAAGAGTGCGCGTACAGTATATGACAAGCGCAGCATGAAGAATCTCTGACGGCAGACAGTCTCAACCTCTGGTTCATTATCAACTTGTCTAGCGGAGAAGGCGAGCAGGATAAGACAGAAGACGCCCGCGCCGTCGCTGCACTGTGGGGCGGGCTGCTGAGTGCTGGCAGGAAGCGCAGCTCGTATTTCCGCGCCGCTACCCGCCGCCAGCCACCGTGTCTCCACTTTCCAGCGCGCGCCTCTGCGCGCCCTGCAGACAGCGCTCTCCGCCAAAGCGCGGGCGACACGCCAGCTCTTCCCCACTCCTCCTCCACCGATCTCTCTGTTTTTGCTGCGTCCGAGGGTACATAAAACAAAGGACTGATTACATGGTTAACTGAGTCTCAGGCAACGCGCAAACAGCATTAAGGGCAAAAGGGCATTGAAGGCATTTTCCAGAAAAACAGGAGGTCCACATGACTGATATGCACTGAAATGACAAAAGTCATGGGGTTCCTGCTAATATCGTGTCGGACCTCGTTTTTCCCGGCATTGTGCAGCGACTCGACGTTATATGGGCTCAACAAGTCCCAAAATTGTTCAAATGGCTCTGAGCACTATGGGACTTAACTTCTGAGGTCATCAGTCCCCTACAACTTAGAACCACTTAAACCTAACTAACCTAAGGACATCACACACATCCATGCCCGAGGCAGGATTCGAACCTGCGGCCGTAGCGGTCGCGCGGTGCCAGACTGTAGCGCCTAGAACTGCTCGGCCACTCCGCGGCATACGTTTGACCCCGGCCGGCGACATGGTGGATCTCGGAATATTGAATCTCCTAACTATTTTCGAAATGGAATATCCCATGTGTCTAGCTCCAACTACCATTCCGCACAAAGAGTTTGTCAAATCCAGTCGTGCGGCCATAATCTCGTCGAAACATTTTCACACGAATCACCCGAGCACAAATGACAGCTCCGCCAATGTATTGCCCTACTATACCTTCTATACCTTGTGTACGCGATACACCGCCATGCGTACACCTGAGTGCACAGACCAGAAACCAAACATCTAGAAGCAAGTCGAAACACGAACAGCAAAAACGGAAGTACAGCTTAGGAGTTTGCTAGAAATACAGGAGATTCACACAAGTAAGAGACGACGGGACCTCAAAAAGTAACCTATACTTGTCGATTGTCAGAGGAGGGTTTCCTGCAAACACAGTTATGTTGTGGTACAGATAACAGGTGCATCACGGCGTGGGACTCAAATGGCGCAGCAACGGGAAACTTACTCCAGGTTGCGCTTGATAGTAGGATTTTTGCGGGTAAAGCATCTAAATTGCACACACATTCACGCCAAGGCCGCACAGACTTGGAGGTTACTGATCGAGACGGTAGGCCACCGACATCGACCACAGACGACGATAGCCAGGCAATGAAGGAACTGATTCGCAGAAGTTGCATATTTTCCTATGAAGAGGACTTTCAATCAGTGGTTCTCGTGACCGGGGAGTAGATTTCGATTGCTGAAAGATTGGTAGAAATTTCCGACCGTTGTTTACAGAGAGTGTCGTGTATCTGTCTCACTTTGAAGTATAGTGCAGCACTCCATAAAAGTTACTTCTTGCGCCATAATAATGTGTAGCTTTCAAGTCTCCTCGTATATGCCAGTAAGGAAACATCTGGAACCAATCAGAAACACAAACATTTAAAACAGAAATAAAGAGGAGTTTCCCAGCAACATAGGACATCTACATGAGTAAGATAATGGTGAGCAAACATCTAGAACCAAGTCAGGAACGCACAGACCGAAACATCTTACCGATAAGTCAAGATGTCCTGAGGCATCCGAGGGACAATATATTAATCTCTGAGATTGCTTGGAACATAACTACTCAGTAATACTGTAAGATGGGCAAAACTGCGTTCTGCTCGTGAAGACGTATCAACTACACACTCGACTGATAATAGGACAATGCGCAAGTATGTGAGTTACAGGAATCATCAACGTTCTTAGCTGGTGGTCATTCTCGTACGAGTAACAGTTGTGCAGATGTGTCAGGAGTGTGGTTTATAGAATCAGGTTAAATTTGGATCAACCGAAACGTAACTTACGTATCCTAAACTATTACTACACTACTGTTGATTGTTGCTCAAAGAATATAAGATATTCGAAGAAAATGTGGACAAGGCTATGCACGAGCGACTACATCCAGAGATAGCATTACGTCTTGCTGATAACCCGTGGGACTAGGATAAACAGCATCTGAATCCCTTATGGTCATCGACATGCAGTTTTCCATAGCTTTTTTAAATCGACTAAACTGAATTACCGGATGGTTCCTTTGAAAACGATATGTACGATTTCCTTTTCCATCTTTGTGCTATCCGAGTTTGTACTCTGTCTGCAACGACCTCTTCGTGGACGGGACGTCAGACCCCAAACTTCCTTCTTGTAATAGGCGGTACCACCCATCTCAGCTGCAGCAATCACTGTGAACAGAACAGCCTACAAAACATCAGCACAAATTGTCCGCAAAAGTCTTGAAGATTAAATTGTTCGGACGGTGGTTCCAAAAGCTATTGAGCAGAGAAACCAAATGAAACCTTGTTTTGTATTTTGAATTAGTATAGGAGCTAACCACTGACTCGTGGAATGCGACGCATGAATCAATTTAACATTTGCGCGCGGAACGAAACTGTAGTGGTAATCTCTTGGTGCGGGTGGAAGGCAGCACCGGTGGATTTATGGATCACCATGTCATTCGAAAAGACTGTATGACGACTTGAAGGTATGGGAACTAAATTCTCTACTATATACTCCAGTTATAGGCAAATCTCCTACCACGGGATACGGTGCACGACTTGCAACACTGTGGAGCTCAAATGTAAATGGCCCACATGTTGTTCGTATTTCATTCTTATCGAATTTATTTATTCGTCGTAAGGCATATATCACAAAATGCGTCATATAAACTAACAGTAGAACGTTGTAACACTGTAGGATATTAAAACGGAAGTGTAAAAGACAATAATATAGCATAAATCACAACTGATAATCAAGAAATTTTAATTTTATCCACATTCTGCGGTTTCAAACGTGACTGTTTTCAATACACTGGAAGTATGAATTAAAAAACGTCTTCAGTCACAACTTTTCCTTTTTTTATTAAATACACGACGCATTTAGGACACTGTGGGTCCATCATCTGGTGTAATTTGTCTTAATACATGCTTTGTTTTTCTCTTGAATGAGGTGAAATGCATTTTCCTGCCATGAAAAGGTTTGATGTTAACGTAACAGAAATATGCATTTCACCTCATTCAAGAGAAAAAATAAAGCATGTATTAAGACAAATTACACCTGATAATGGACCCACAGGGTACGAAATGCAGCGTGTATTTAATAAAACTCGAAAAGTTGCGACTGAAGGCGTTTTTTAATGAATACTTCCAGTGTAATAAAGAAAATGTCATAATTCACAGTTGGACATATAGCAGTCGCACTATGGGGAAGCTACACGTTCTACAAGTGAAGAGCGTCAGAACTCATGGCCGGCCGCGGTGGTCTAGCGGTTCTAAGCGCGCAGTCCGGAACCGCGCGACTGCTACGGTCGCAGGTTCGAATCCTGCCTCGGGCATGGATGTGTGTGATGTCCTTAGGTTAGTTAGGTTTAAGTAGTTCTAAGTTCTAGGGGACTGATGACCACAGATGTTAAGTCCCATACTGCTCAGAGCCATTTGAACCATTTGCCATTCAGAACTCATGCCATCGTTGGCCCTGATCCAGTTAAGGGGTGACCAAACGTAACGTTGTCGCAACCTGGCTGGGCTAGCTGTTATGCACATGTTATTAAGTTCCGCACACTGCGTTAACGCATCTACCGCGTCTGTAAATAGAACTAGGGTGCTTCAGTCTATATCTCCGTCCACTCATTCAGTGGACTGGAATCAGCAGTTATCGTTTTTCCGGCTACCCAACACAACTCACGTCATAGCTGGAGCTGAGTGTCGAACTTTTTGAGCAGTGACGAAATGTCTTTCTGGAACTCAACAGTAATCTGGCTGACTCCTTTGCGCGTCGATGTGGAGCAAATTTATTAGTTTACAAAAGCTGGACTTCGCGTTAGGGGACACGAGGTGCGGTTATCTTGTTTCTGAACTATTCAACAGGTTAACTAATTTTCATCTGATACCGCACATATATCAACTATGTAACATCCACATCGTTATATTACACTGAAGATTTTCCCTCTCTATATAATATGAAACTGAATGTGACTCTTTATCTTTAAATAATGCCTAATGTCTCGTCTGATACCGTAACTGTTTTAACCAGAGCAGCAGAAGAGGAACGATCATTAAACAATACCTAGTTCAGTGAAAATCGGGAAAAACCATCAACCGTCGAAACGGGAAATGCTTTTCCCGTCGGCCAAGATTTTCCTTTCCGTTGACGGTGAAGTTATACAGGCGAGACCTACTGTTTCAATGGGAGTCAAACCTCATTAGTGTTGACAAAAAGAAAACGTAAGGATGGAAATCGTTTCTCAATATAGTATATCAAAAAGCACTTTACAACTCTGAAAATTCTTACAAACTTTTTCATATTACTTACAGACTTAAATTCATCATGAAGGAAAATAAATGAAGTGTTGATTTTCTGGTAAGGCGTCCGGCATTTGCTAAATGTCCGGTTTCCATGTAAGTGAATAAGCCGAGGTGCGCGAATTGCACGGCCACCATGCACAGTGGATCTGGCACCTCTTGACTTTTAGTTTTGGGGAATCATCAAGGCTACCTTGCCTTTTACATAATTACAAGCTTCTCTGTCAGAGTTCAGAGCTAGAATCTACGTCAAAACGGAACAAGTCCTGTGTGACGTACTGCAGAGAAGTTTGATAAATCGATTTCAGATGGGATGTGTGCCACATAACCATGAAAGTCACTTTTAATCTGTTTAGGTACATGCAAATAAAACGTGATGTATTTTGCTATAAAAAGACACCAAAACCATATTAGTAGGTTAATGGATAAATCAATAGAGTTTTAGAAGTGTAATGTCTTTTTTGATACACCCTGTATTTCTTAACGTCTAAAAATGTTTTAATGACAGAAAGACATGTAAGTGGCTAATAAAAGTGCTTATAGTAACAATTATAATAACTTAGCCTTCTCAGTTTTCTTTCATCAATTCTTTATTTTGGTTTTAATTGTTATGTTAAGAATGCGTCGCCAGATTGAGCAAGTTTGTCACAGTTGTACAAGTTGACTTACATGCAGTTAAGCAAAGGAAACAATCTTTCAAAAGTTCATGTCTCCACCTGATAATTCAGCATCGGAACTCGTTTCATTTGACGCTGTTTACTTAAATAATTTCGTCGTATTATAGCCCATCCCAATCTCTACCCTTCGTGATTTGAATCACTGATTCGTCCATATTAACAACGACCTGTACGCAGTGCTTAACTTCCCGTCTTAAACTTTCGCAGGTCGGTGGCACTAATGCCCCTTCGCGATGGGTACAATGCAGAGCAATCCCGGAAGACACTACTTACCTAACATGACGCAGTGAGCCGACATGTCAGTACACTGCTTTCCTTTTAAAGGTAGCAGTCAGGCTGCATTTGAGCGCTCTCTTGCATTTACGACACAGAGGTACTACTCTTGCACATTCTAAAGGGCTTAACGAAGCCCATACTGGCTCAACTAGCTACAAGCCTTTGCAGAAAAAGCCACAGGACCGAGCGAGATGGCACGGTTGTTAGCATACTGGACTCGCACTCGGGGGAACGACGGTTCAAACCCGCATCCGGCCATCCTGATTTAGCATTTCCGTGATTTCCCAAAATGCTTCAGGTAAATGCCGGGATGGTTCCTGTTAAAGGGCACAGCCGATTTCCTTCCCCATCATTCCCTAATGTGATGGGACCGATGACCTCGCTGTTTGGTCCCCTCCCTGAATCAACAAAAAAAAAAAAAACGAAAGAAAGAAAAGAAGCCACTGGAGAAATGAGCAGAACGCAGTGTATATCTGCTGTCGTTGAGGAATTTGGAAGAAATGTACTTCTGGTCTGACTTAAATTGTCTGTATTATTGAATACCAAATTTTGAAAACTAGTCACCTATTTCTTAGCTAACGACATTATTCCCTTCATATTCACAGATATTCATTTTTCTCTCTTGAAATGGCGATCACGTGTTGATACTGACATTTACTGAAGGACGTCACATTACGTTCTGATGTATAAAAACAATAATAGGACTGGCAGTTACCTTAACACGTAGGACAAAATACAGGGTGGTGCACGAAATGTGTTACCATTTTGTTTTTTAATATAAACTTTATTGTCAATACAATCTGAAAGGAACATATATTACAATGAAGAGCCGCCCATGAAGATTTGTTCTAACTCACCACATGCTCAATATGTCCACCATTTCGTTTCCTAACTTCCTTCAAACGAACACTGAAGTTAGTGATTACCCTACGGCACATTTCTTCCGTAATTTCACTGCAGGCTTGAAGAATAAGTCTTCTGAGCTCCATTAGATCACTTGGACGTTTCGGGAAATTTTTTTCCTTTAGGTTCCCCCAAAGAAAAAAGTCAGATGGATTGAGGTCTGGGCTATTGGAGGGGGGGGGGGGGGGGGGGGCAGTTTTGTCCGTCATTGAAGCGACCAGGAAACCTGAGTGAAATGATCCGCATGTTGAAATGCTCGTGTAAAAACTCCAACACAGTGTTTGCAGTATGTGGCCTTGCTCCATCTTGCATGAACCACTGCGTGTTGAAGGGCAAGGCAGTAGCAAGAAGCTGTGGAATTTAATGGAGCTCAGAAGACTTATTCTTCAAGCTTGCATTGAAATTACGGAAGACATGTGCCGTAGGGTAATCACTAACTTCAGTGTTCGTTTGAAGGAAGTTAGGAAATGAAATGGTGGGCATATTGAGCATGTGCTAAGTTAGAACAAATCTCCATTGACGGCTCTTCATTGTAGTATATGTTCCTTTCAGATTGTATGACAATATAGTTTGTATTCAAAAACAAAATGGTAACACATTTCGTGCGCCACCCTGTAGTTGTTCACTTTTCCATGCTTTTATGTTTTAAAAGCAGGATACAGTCGTTGAGTGTGAGTTAGTAACGTAAGAAATTGGAGTTGAATAGTTTACGTATCTGTTGAGCATACCATCTTGTGACATGTGGTTCTGACAAGGTAGAATGCATAAAACTGCCTCTTTGACTCCGCATCGGCATCCTATCTCAGTCATGCTAGGTCTTGCCATTTGAACACAATCTGAAATTGGATGTGTGCTCATCTGAAAATTCAAGTCGAAAGAAATCAATGGCTTTGTTGATGATCGGTTTTAAATCATTGTTAACTCTTAGACGGCCAGATACATTACACTTGAGGACAACCAGGTTGTCTTCGAAACATCAACATGAAGAATTAACCAATTCCATCACACGAATGGGTTTCTATGGATGGTGTACTTCAAATTCAAACTCTCCACTGTCATTCGAATGAACTCCCATTTCGTATTCTAACTCCTCTGCGAACTGATCCACATGCTCACTGGTATTCGCTGCATCGTGGGCCAAATAGCGTTTATGCTGTCTGTGCTCTCTGCGCAACACTTTCTCACATCTGCAGCTGCACTCCTCAAGCCCCCTACGGTGTGTAACGGAGGGCACTTCCGTCCTACTATCATCCTCCACCGCCCCCCCCCCCCCCTTGTCGTTTCAATCGTGAATGGTGCGTGAGAGGAACGACGATCAATAAGGCTCCACATGAGCACTAATACCTCTGAGCTCCTCGTCGTTGTGTTTCGCAAGACGTATGTAGGAGAAAGAATATATTTCCCAACTCTTTCTGGAACGTACGCTCCCGCGGTTTCAACAGTAAACCTCTCCGTCATAAACAACACCATTCTTATGGTGTCTGCCAAAGGAGTTTGTTGAACATCTCCGTAAGGTTGCGAGAATAATTTTCTCAGCGGCAGCCAGAGGTAAACTCACCTCCATATCAGCAGAGACTAATACAAACCAGGTAAAACATAACACATTGTTTCCAATGAATCTCAATCTCTTGGGTGGTGGCTTGGGGATACGTACTCCACTGAGTCTATAATCCACCTTTTTATTAATCTTAAGATGTTTCTGGTAATTCTGGTTCATTAATGACTTTTAAACCTCAACATCTCACGTAATTTTTGGAAATTTCACACATAATCTTGCTTTCGTTGTTAATACATAATTTATAAGCTGAAGTTGCTAATAACAGACATGAATATTGATCAGTTATTTAAATGGGTACAACGATTTTTCTGAAGTGCGGTGGAGAAAAAAATCTGCCGGGCCGTGCCGTAGCACAATGAAATTACATACCTCATGTACAAGTTTTTATTCGACTTGTTTTGTGTTATTGTATTTTTAGATATACAATTTTTTTAATTATTTATAAATTTCGTTACGCCCAAGCAGATGAGTGAACTCTCATCCACTCCCCTTTCGCTGCAACCCGCTGAAGAAAAGGCGACAGTATCACTAAAATATCAGTTCTCCGCGGTATCCCTGTAAGTGTTCTTAACTAATCATTTTTCGAAAGTGTCGTAGGTTCAAAGTGCTAGAAAGGATTGGTATTGTGTGTCTGTAAACTTGACCACAAAAGGAGGAAAGGGATTTAGGAACTTTACGTCTCATTCTAATCGAGATCATTAGAGACGGAACACTTGTCCAGTGGAGGTGTGATGTGGGAGGAATTCGATCATCGTCGTAATGGCCTGAAGCCCACGGCTGATTGACTGTACCGGAAATTGAATGCTGATTGACTGTACCGGAAACTGAGTGCTACCCTGCCAAATAAGAGTCGAATTCCTAATATAATATTTCTCACAGGACGGAATGTCACAATACGTAATAAGAGCTGTTTGTGGTTACTATTAATTCTCATGGGATGATTATTGTTATTTTAGAAAATTGCATCAGGCAAAAATGAGAAATCCAGGAAAATAAGACATATTATAGAGATTACCCAAATAGATGATATTATCTTTTATTCATAACAGTTCACAGTAGCTTTACAAGAAAGTTCATTGTAGGTGGAACCTCAGAGCTCAGCAACACAGATTTCGCCATTGTGCGGCAACAACAGTGACAGATTCTGAATGTTGGTGTAGTAGGCGTTCTTATGTTGCTTCTGCGCTCGTTGGAGAAAGATGGTAGCGTTTAACAATGAAAAAATCTCTATGTTGTCGGATTATAGAAATGTTCAGGTGCACCGCGAAGGGAATTCATGGAATCCGCTATTTAAAGAACAACTTCAGGATGACAAATACACAAAGACGAGACAGGAAACTGACATCCTGCAACATCAGTCTTGAAGAACGCTGCGGCAAGAACACTTGTCTCTCTGGTCTAACCCCCGGCGTCGTTGACCTGTCAGAGACGAGCCGGTAGGTATTTTACTCAGTTGCCCACAGAAATGCGGGTCGGGTAGGTATATAACTGATAAGGTTATAGATTCCGCCTTGTCGTCATCGCCATCGTGATTGGACACGGCCATTCTGTAGTCGTGTGTCTAGTTGAGTCTGTTCTGTTTGATGGCCGACAGTCAATAAAAATATCATCAGCGGGAAACGGTGTCGTGAACTGCACACAGACAGCACGGGACCTGTAGTTGTGTTCCACTGCGGTTCTGACATATCGACGAGTCGCCGACAGGAGGTTAGTCTGAGTGGGCTGCCACTGTGCAAAGAAGCAGGGACGACGTCTTTGTAATAACCTGGAGGTCTCAACGCCATAATGAAACGCTTCATCATAAACTGCATATCAAAATTTTGTCACTCTCATTCGCATGCAGGTAGTTCCTAGTTTTTAACGCAATGGAGCGTACATATGAAATGTAGTTTGGCCTACCCCTGACAAATAACTGTAACTTCGTATTAATGTGTATACGTAAATACATGAAATTTGTGTCCTGCGTATTCCATGCCTTACAGTGATCCAAATTTTATTGAATTACGCCATTCTTACCATTCTGCTTGAATCGCTCCTGTCTAGAGCCTTTGTATCGGGAGAATGACTCATGCGTGCACAGTGTCAGATGGTCTGAAGCGGGTTCAGTCGAGTACGGAGTTCTAATATTCATCCACCAGAGTTCAGTAGCGGACAGAGACATTCAAGAAACAGGTCAAGAGAATGTTTTTGTGAATTGTTCCGTTTATTTCTTGAAGCCTTTTTTGTTTATTTATATTTGTAGTGTGAATGATGCGTGAACGTGGTGTAAAGTAAATATGTAGATCATTGTTCTACTAATGAACGCTGTAGTGTGAGAAAGTTTTAAAACAGTGTGAATGCAGACGACGGGGAAGTTTGTATATAATATGTTAAGTAAGTTTATGTTAAAAGGAAAGCTAATTCCAGTGCAAATTAAAATAGTTAATAACATAAAGTATAAACAAAATATCAGAATGTTAAATATTTATTTCGGGATAAAGTACAGTTCGAAAGTCTTTGTTGATTGGTTAGTCATGAAAAGCGCGGACTAACGCTGGAGAATAATGTTTTCCTATTGGCCTTAAAGAAAACTGACCAATCAGAACGGAGTATTCGTCGCTCATCTTTTCTCATGGAGGTAGAGAATGCTTACAGCAGTCAAGGAGTCGGAACCCAGCCTTTCGGTCGTGTGTAGTATGATCTCCGAAGGAAGTTATAGTTTGCCGGTTTTAGTTGTGCTACATGCCTCAAAAGTGCTTTATAGTGAAGGCATATTTATTCCGGTGTGTTTTTTTAGAAAGTATGGATTTTTTAAGTAATTTTGTGTATGAGAGAAGACAGTAATTCCGCGTGGCAAATTGAGCAGATTGGTGACTAAAAACTTGAGTGCATTAGACACTGATAAACTTAATAGTATGGCGAGCATTTTCATTTAAGAACAATCCGTGCTTAGTAGCTCTTCAGGTTTCGGGAAATACGTTATCATAAACTTGCTAACGTGAATGAAAGGGTTTGTGCATGACTGTGTTATGTGAACTTCTAATTCTCGACTTTAGAATATACCGAAGTTTTGCCAGTATTTTCACCTTTCATTCAAAATTAAGACCTTTTTCAGAATCTTAGAATAGTTACTTTGTATGTAGCCTGATGCGAATTGCAGTACGGTAGCTTTCTGCTTGGCTTTCCTACTGACTATCTGCTGCAACGAGTTCACAGGTAGGTGCAGGACAAAAGGAACCGCGCCGCCGCAAGCTGTAAGTCATTTATCTTTACTTCAGAAAACAGACGAGTTTTCAGATTTCGCATCCATTTTCAAGTGTCTCCTACATAAAATGTGACTGACACATTATAATATGCCAATCGCCTTTCTTGTAAAAAACTAGTTGAAATTGGACGCAAATCTGGGACAAACGTGCACTTACAACTAAAAATAAAAAGTTGTAGGGAAGACGCAAGCCTTTTGCTATTAACTAACTGGGGAATTAAATTATAAGTTATATAATTATTTGCATTCTGACAGTCTTCAGTAACTTGATGACAGCTGAATTGCTATACGTATGTGAACGAACGATCTAAGAATGCGTTAGAAAGGCATGACACCCATGAATTGCTTGGGTATGCGTTCCATCACAGAACGAAGAAAAAAGCGCCCACAGAATTCCAGTGGAAGTCAGCAATCAGACAAGTCGGATATATTTGCCTTGTCCCCTGCCGATCAAGTAGCCCACAAACATTGATAGTTTTCACAATACCTATGCCTACCCACTAAATAAATACAATGGGAATGATTTAAGTAATTAAGCCAAGCAGCGTGCGATGGAAGATCGTATTTCATCACTTTAGCACATAACCAATCAGCACTCAGTTTCATTGTATAACCACTACACCACTAATTGTCTGAAACTAACCAGTTACTATTGCGGTAATAGTTACGACTCGTCCATTTGACGAATAATTCCATTCAGTATTGTATTTCCTCGTTGACCATGTCTATAGAGTGAAATTGTTGATATAAAGTTCTATCAATCTTTCCTATTTATAGACACAGTCGACGAAAAGATACAATACTGAATGTGTGTGTGTGTGTGAGAGAGAGAGAGAGAGAGAGAGAGAGAGAGAGAGAGAGAGAGAGAGAGAGAGACGGAGACTAATTTGCTTGTATCTTTTGTTTGTCTTCTTCCTTACTGTTGTCGTAATCTGCATTAAAACCTACACTGCTGTGTTCAATGGATTTGTGTTCAAGCTAAAGTTTGCTATAATTGGAAAACTGTGAAGGAGAAAAGCCCAGTGAAGTTCTGTGCAGGAAAATTTATTTCTAGCTAGAGTATGTAAAATGTTTGAGTGTAATTACCTTCTTCACATTTATAACATAGACTTCGGTGATGGTTTCGTTGAAGGTCTGAAGAGCTTACTACAGTCACGAATCATTCCTCGTTGATTAAAAGATGAAATGCAGCTAGTGCAAGCAAATAAGTAAATAGCTCAGCTGGTATTGTCCGGACATAAATTCGTGCCAACCTTGACCTATTCAGAGAACAGGTAACCCACAGTTGGTCGAGGTGCTTCGTCGAAGATTTGGACATAACTGGACGTGTAGTCCTAACGGCTCGATGTTAGTCGACGAAGTTAATGACGGCGTCAGTTACCAAAAATAACAACCGCGTTACATTAAATTTGAAATCATTTTAATTAATCTTGAACCGCCATTTTATAGCACACAGAAAATTCAGCTTCTTATTGATATTCTGATTTTCTTAAGCAACTATATAAACATGAATCAATTTATCTCATTATGTTACGGGAAAATCTATTATTCACAGCAATATTTTCATGCAATATTTAAAAAATTCTACATTACACTGATGTGTTAATCGATCGACTGAGCTGTTTCATAGTAATTTGGAACACTATGAATGACGGTGAAATCTCAGTCATAATAAGATCAACGGACAAAACATTAGTCACCCCCCCTGTGCACGCACAGATTAATCATTATGCCTCTACAGGTGGAGCAGCGATCTAGTCGCGTCCCTAATCACGCGCGCATTGCCTTTACATGAGCGTAAAGCAGTAGCGATCAGTGAGGCGTTGATGCTTCAAGCGGACGTTATATGCACACATGGGTAAATGTAAGGACGTGACAGAGTGGCAAAAAGGGATAATCACGCTTGGCGGTGCCCATGGCCATACGGTGTGAAGCTGCTGTATTTGTTGGCATTTCGCGGCAAGGCGGACTGTTCAGTGTGTGTTCAAGCAGTGGTGTAGCACACGTGGCCACGAAGCGCCATATCAGAATTGTACTCGGAGAAAGATCCTGTGAGAAGAGCTAGAGACGCGTTTCACAACTTGTGAATCAAAATCGCTTCCAAACCCGACTGGAATTGCTGCAGGCAGTGAGTGAAGGTCCATCCCCACCTGTTACCGAGAGTACGCGGCAGGAACTGCATGAAATGAGCATTAGGGGTCGCTCACCTCGCAGGAGGCCTATTGCTAACACAGGCGCATAAAGAAGACAACAGCAAAGTTTATCAGGTTGGAAGAATATGTGATTGGTTTTCTGAACACCTCCCCCCCCCCCCGCCCCCACCACCACCCCTATTATCTCTCGGCTGGCCTGCAAAATCACCTGACTTGAGCCCCACGAAAAATCTGTAGTGCATATTGGAACAGTGGGTAAAACACAGACATCAGTATCCCCGATATTTGGTGGAATTGCGCGATTAAATCTTCAGCGAGTGGCTTAACCTGCATAACCTTGTGGGTTCACTTCGTAACTGAATCCATTCATTGATCAAGTTCAGTGGCAGAATTACACTGTATTAAATGCAGTTTATAATGATTTCTCTAGGGGTGACTAATTTTTTGTCCGGTGAGCTTATCGTTGCAAGACCTTATAGCTAGTCATAGGAAGCTGTATTAATTACCCCTGACTGTTTGCTTACCACCATCTTGTTTCAATAAATGTAAATATTAAGACAGGAAACAGAGAAAAAAGAATTCTAACAGTCTCAGTGCTAAATGGTATTCTATCTTTTGCAGAAGCTGTGACATACCAGAAGAATCATCGCAGTGGATTTGAGTAACATTCTGACAAACAGTGCGACCAGTTTAGGTATGTGACTGCATAAAATATTCGTCTACTCCACGCCTTTGAAACGCGCAAATTAATGAAGGGCATATTTCAATAGTAGTACAAGTCCATTTTTGTTCATATTGAGTTACAGAGTACTGAAAAATCTGCAGTTGAGATACCAGAAATATTCAAGCATATGCTTCTTGCTAGAGATGAACCTTTCTTTCTGTTTGTTTGGCTCATTAATTTCAGAAGCATTATAGACAGAAAAGGGTAGGTAATGAATTTGTACCACTATTGACATAAGCCCTTCATATCAACTAGGTCTGATTCAAGAGTGCGACTAGACTGGAAAAATTAGTTGGATTCCCAAATGAACGTCAAAGAAATGTAGTTTTATTCTTCCTATTTTGCGTAAACTGTCTCCTACCCACACATACCGGGATCGTTCAATACGGGTGATAATACTGTACGAAAATGCCATTTTGCAAACCTTACTGATCTTTAAACCCATGAGTTGCTAACAAGATGATAACAAGGTTCACTTTGTTCGCTTAATAAATTTACGGTGATCATATTTCATGCAACAACCTTCCACAAAAATATTTTTGCGAAATGACTTGACGTCCATGAAATTGAATAACCATGACTTGTGTTAATTTATCTATTATCAATCAACACTAAAAGAAGATTACTGCATATGAAATACAACTGATACCGACAAAATTTCAAGATATATCTCCTATAAGGCCCATTCATGATTTATTTTAGACCCTTTTCCACAATAAAGTCGCTACGTTGTCGATCTTTCATATCATAAACTAATAGATACCATTGTGAGCCGTTTATGTACCTTCTCTTCAGACCTAACGAAGTGTACTTATGGATTTTGTCACACTTTTTTTTTAATCAAGAGAAAATATATTACATGCATCTTCAAAGGACGTAAATTTACGGTCCTACGAAAAATAGCAACTATATTTCTAAGAAACTCTAGTCACCTATCTTTTCAATCTCGTTTTATCTGTCCTAATCTGTTTGTTGTTGTTGTGGTCTTCAGTCCTGAGACTGGTTTGATGCTACTCTCCATGCTACTCTATCCTGTGCAAGCTTCTTCATCTCCCAGTACCTACTGCAACCTACATCCTTCTGAATCCACTTGGTGTATTCATCTCTTGGTCTCCCTCTACGATTTTTACCCTCCACGCTGCCGTCCAATACTAAACTGGTGATCCCTTGATGCCTCCGAACATGTCCTAACAATCTATCCCCTCTTCCAGTCAAGTTGTGCTGCAAACTTCTCTTCTCCCCAATCCTATTCAATACCTCCTCATTAGTTATGTGATCTACCCATCTAATCTTCAGCATTCTTCTATAGCACCACATCTCGAAAGCTTCTATTCTCTTCTTGTCTAAACTATTTATCGTCCATGTTTCACTTCCATACATGGTTACACTCCATACTAATACTTTCAGAAACGACTTCCTGACACTTAAATCTATACTCGATGTTAACAAATTTCTCTTCTTCAGAAACGGTTTCCTTGCCATTGCCAGTCTACATTTTATATCTTCTCTACTTCGACCATCATTAGTTAGTTTGGTCCCCAAATAGCAAAACTCCTTTACTACTTTAAATGTCTCATTTCCTAATCTAATTCCCTCAGCATCACCCGACTTAATTCGACTACATTCCATTATCCTCGTTTTGTTTTTGTTGGTGTTTATCTTATATCCGCCTTTCAAGACACCATCCATTCCGTTCAACTGTTCTTCCAAGTCCTTTGCTGTCTCTGACAGAATTACAATGTCATCGGCGAACCTCAATGTTTTTATTTCTTCTCCATGGATTTTAATACCTACTCCGAATTTTTCTTTTGTTTCCTTCACTGCTTGCTCAATATACAGATTGAATAACATCGGGGAGACGCTACAACCCTGTCTCACTCCCTTCCCAACCACTGCTTCCCTTTCATGCCCCTCAACTCTTATAACTGCCATTTTGTTTCTATTCAAATTGTAAATAGCCCTTCGCTCCCTGTATTTTACCCCTACCACCTTCAGAATCTGAAAGAGAGTATTCCAGTCAACATTGTCAAAAGCTTTCTCTAAGTCTACAAATGCTAGAAACGTAGGTTTGCCTTTTCTTAATCTAGCTTCTAAGATAAGTCGTAAGGTCAGTATTGCCTCACGTGTTCCAATATTTCTACGGAATCCAAACTGATCTTCCCCGAGGTCGGCTTCTACTAGTTTTTTCATTCGTCTGTAAAGAATTCGCGTTAGTATTTTGCAGCCGTGACTTATTAAACTGATAGTTCGGTAATTTTCACATCTGTCGACACCTGCTTTCTTTGGGATTGGAATTATTATATTCTTCTTGAAGTCTGAGGGTATTTCGCCTGTCTCATACATCTTGCTCACCAGATGGTAGAGTTTTATCAGGACTGGCTCTCCCAAGACTGTCAGTAGTTCTAATGGAATGTTATCTACTGCCGGGGCCTTGTTTCGGCTCATGTCTTTCAGTGCTCTGTCAAACTCTTCACGCAGTATCATATCTCCCATTTCATCTTCATCTACATCCTCTTCTATTTCCACCATATTGTCCTCAAGAACATCGCCCCTTCCACCTTTCTGCTTTCCCTTCTTTGCTTAGAACTGGGTTTCCATCTGAGCTCTTGATATTCATGCAAGTGGTTCTCTTTTCTCCAAAGGGCTCTTTAATTTTCCTGTAGGCAGTATCTGTCTTACTCCTAGTGAGATAAGCCTCTACATCCTTACATTTGTCCTCTAGCCATCCCTGCTTAGCCATTTTGCACTTCCTGTCGATCTCATTTTTGAGACGTTTGTATTCCTTTTTGCCTGCTTCATTTACTGCATTTTTATATTTTCTCCTTTCATCAATTAAATTCAATATTTCTTCTGTTACCAAAGGGTTTCTACTAGCCCTCGTCTTTTTACCTACTTGATCCTTTGCTGCCTTTACTACTTCATCCCTCAAAGCTATCCATTCTTCTTCTACAGTATTTCTGTCCCCCATTCCTGTCCATTGTTCCCTTATGCTCTCCCTGAAACTCTGTACAACCTCTGGTTAGTCAGTTTATACAGGTCCCATCTCCTTAAATTCCCACCTTTTTGCAGTTTCTTCAGTTTTAATCTACAGTTCATAACCAATAGATTGTGGTCAGTGTCCACGTCTGCCCCTGGAATGTCTTACAATTTAAAACCTGGTTCCTAAATCTCTGTCTTACCATTATATAATCTATCTGAAACCTGTAAGTATCTCCAGGCTTCTTCCATGTATACAACCTTCCTTTATGATTCTTGAACCAAGTGTTAGCTATGATTAAGTTGTGCTCTGTGCAAAATTCTACCGGGCGGCTTCCTCTTTCATATCTTACCCCCAATCCATATTCACCTACTATGTTTCCTTCTCTCCCTTTTCCTACTACCGAATTCCATTCGCACATGACTATTAAATTTTCGTTTCCCTTCACTGTCTGAATAATTTCTTTTATTTCATCATACATTTCTTCAATTTCTTCGTCATCTGCAGAGCTGGTTGGCATATAAACTTCTACTACTGTAGTAGGCATGGGCTTCGTGTCTATCTTGGCCACAATAATGCGTTCACTATGCTGTTTGTAGTATCTTACCCGCACTCCCATTTTTTTATTCATTATTAAACCTACTCCTGCATTACCCCTATTTGACTTTGTATTTATAACCCTGTATTCGCCTGACCAAATGTCTTGTTCCTCCTGCCACCGAACTTCACTGATTCCCACTATATCTAACTTTAACCTATCCATTTCCCTTTTTAAATTTTCTAACCTACCTGTCCGATTAAGGGATCTGACATTCCACGTTCCGATCCGTAGAACGCCAGTTTTCTTTCTCCTGATAACGACATCCTCTTGAGTAGTCCCCGCCCGGAGATCCGAATGGGGGACTATTTTACCTCCGGAATATTTTACCCAAGAGGACGTTTCAACCGTTCGCAGTACCAGCACAGCAAGGCCGTTTTGGTTAGTGTTACAAGGCCAGATCAGTCAATCATCCAGACTGTTGCCCCTGCAACTACTGAAAAGGCTGCTGCCCCTCTTCTGGAACCACACGTTTGCCTGGCCTCTCAACAAATACCCCTCCGTTGTGGTTGCACCTTCGGTACGGCCATCTGTATCGCTGAGGCATGCAAGCCCCCCCTACCAACGACAAAGTCCATGGTTCATGGTTCTGTTTAATAGTCACAATTGTCAGCCATATGCAGTACTTACCCATACTCACTGAAGGGGAGATGTTTCAAAACGCCTGTCTTGAACTTTGTGCTGGGTGCTAAAACCTTCCACAGGATGGTAGTAGGTGATTGATGCATTTCTGACTTAACAGCAGACGTAGGCCAATATCAATCTCTCCAGTCACGTGGTGCTTTATTTTTATGTTTCCGTTTTGGCGTGGTGTATTTAGAAATATTAAAGATTATGCTTTTTGTCATAAGCACAACGGCCAAATTTTAGTCCCCTCCAAGACAGACCACACTAATACTGTGTAACACCGCCTTTGTGCATGATAGGAGGAAGAGAGTCCGCAAGGATACCGTATCCTTCTGGGGTACCGGTTGTGCTCTTTCTCTTCTGTATTTTTACACCCGTATTTTTGGACGCCATTCACTTGGAAGACCTCACAGAGACAGAGATACGGTACGTTTCAATTCAACGAGCTGTCAGATGCAACCTGATAGGTAAATAACAACGACTCAGTTCTCAGACACTTGTACCACTGGCGTGCCACATAGAAGCTGATTGTGGATAAGCAGGCTCATGAGCCTTCAACCAATTTTGTATGACTTTCCTCAGAAAATGAAGAATTTTAGGAGGGTATTTTTTCTCATGTTCACATACATCATGACTATTTTGAAAAAATGCGTAAATAAAATTATTTCGGAGACCAAATTGACATCTGACTTAAGTTATTGCTCAACATGTTCCAACATAACGGAACAAAATTTTATAGGTATCAACGGTAATAGTGTTCAGACACGAAAATTATGAAATTAGATTCGTAGAGGAGGATCCCATCTGCAGAAAGACGAAAGTAAACATACCGCGCTCTTTAGTCTTTGACTGTTACTGTTTACATAACTACTAGTTTTTACGGTGAAGATAATTGCGAAACCAGAAAGTGACAAACTAAAAAAAAAACAACAACTGTACCGAAAAACACAGAACACCAGGAAATCACAGCATGTGATAACAAACACGAAAATTTAAGAAAAAAACACTGATAATGCTGTAACTTTAGCGAAACATGTCTGGATAAAAGAAGGAAATTTATGTTTGCTCAAGCGCATCCCATCCCAAAACAAAATTATTTGTAAGCAGAGAGTTTCAACCTCAAGATGAAAATCTCCTTTCAGATCACTGTACTTTGTCCAAGTTTTTTCCATTAATGGTTCCCACGCAGAATTTTCTGCAAAATATCCATTTACGGCTGGCACAATCTAGTCACTGGACTCACCTAGCTTCGCATATTCTTTGTAAGTGGAAATGTATGAAACCATAGCGAGGGAAATCTGCTGAACGGAATGAACGTGCAAAAAATTTGTTCTTTAGTTCCCTCTGTTCTCCAATTGCTAAACAGCTTTCGTGAGCTGGTTCATTGTCGTACAAGGTGTACAACTTTGCTTCCGCCGTTTGCCGATAGGTGGCGGCAACGGTAACCAGCGGTCAAAAGAAACAGATCGCAGACGTCAGGCAGTTAGCTTGGACCTCGGTCAACATAACTTCACTCAAACATTAGTCGATTTTTGTCTGCATCATAAAGTTGTTCTTGATTGAAAATTTCAGTTTAGGAGCCTAATTCTCGTCATTTGTGGGAGGTGTTGCTGGTTTGTTTCAGTATGAAGAAAACAGCGGCTGAGTCTCATCGAATGCTCTCAAGTGCGTTTGGTAAGGACGCTATTAGTGAAAGAACGTGTCGTGAGTGGTTTCAACGCTTCAAGAACCATGATTTTAACGTCGTAGACTGGCATAGTGGTGGAAGAGAGAATGTTTTCGAAGATGCACAATTGGAGACATTGCTGACTTTTCGACTAGTGGGAGTGACACAGCAAGCCATTTCAAAACGTCTCAAGGCTATGGGCATGATACAAAAAGAAGGAAGTTCTTATAATGATATTTTTCTTTATTCGTGCAGATCCACTGCTTACGCATTTTTCACACATTTGGTACTGAAGTCATTTACTGTTTTACCTAGAGACCTATCTATGGTTTATTGTTACGTTTACAAAAGCTCCTCTGAATATACGTATTCCTGTGGACTCTGGTTGTCCGGAGTTGAGAGTAAACGGTTCCATTATAAAGCTGACGTGGTCTTAATCGTATAAATAACAAACAAAAACTTCTAGTTATGTTTATAATTATTCAGTACAACAAAAATAATATAAGCGCGGTGCACTGGAACGTCTCACTGTATTACTGCTACCAGATTCACACTAGGCAAAACCAATACTACACCATCGTGAAAACACGCACATCTGTGGCTGTCAAAGTATGTGCTACCTATACTCGCCGATATCGTGTATAGACTGCCACCACAATCGCGCTAGTGCACACCTCCGTTGAGGGTGCTACTTTTATTCTAGTGATTTATTACATTCCCATGGCGTCAAACAACCTCTTTTTCAGAATTAATGAAATTTCTTATGAAGTAACATGTAATATTAAGTTATGCTGATGGCCAGTTATACAAATAATTCAGTGCATCCAGACGATATTGGGAGTATCTCACAAACTTCTAGTTGTATTCGCTTACAAGTTGTGTTTGTAACAAATTAAACTGCACCGTGCTTAAAGCGAGTGGAAGGGCTAAAACGACATACAAAGAAAAATCAGTAGAAAATTTTCAAAATAAAATCAAACTGAATGCTGTCGTGATGAATATCAAACGATACCATTTGATCAGAGGATTGCGAAACTGAAATAATATTTTGTCGAGGCAAACTGTTGCTATTGTCAAAACTTCCTAGCAGATAAAAGTGCGTGATGAACCAGGATTAACAACCAGGACCTTCGTCTTTCGGGGGCGGGGTGGAGACGGGGGGCGGGTTCAAATGCTCTACAAGCGGAGCTATCCAAGCACGACTCACAGCTCCTACTCACAGCGAAAGGCAAAGGTCCCCGGTTTGAGACCAGTCCGGTACATAGTTTTACTCTGTTAAGAACTTCCATATCAGCGCACACTCCGCGGCAGAGGAAGAATTAATTATACGAGGCTATTCAGAAAGTAGGTAACGTTTCCGTGTGACGCCGCTAGGCGCTTGCTGATCGCGTAAATTTTGATATGTGCCTGCTCGGCAACTCAGTCGGCATCCATCCGTGCCAGCGGGGACGTCTGTGCGCGTCCCGTTTTTTCCATCTACGGATTTGAAATGTGCGCTGCAATTTAAAATCCCGCCAGTTGTAAGGTGCTGTCTGTGATAGGTTTTTGTTGGCAAAAGACCTAAAAACTATAGAAATTTATCGTGAACTGTGCAAAGTGTACGGAAACAAGGTAATGAATTAATGTTCCGTCTGGAAATGGTGCATTCGGTTTAAAAATGGCCGAACCAACGTTCATGATGAAGAGAAGAGCAGACGCCCGAGCACTGTGACTATCTTGTCGCTGAAGTTGATGAAACGATTCGTGAAAACCGTCGCTGCACAATAACGGAGATTTCGCTTTCGTTTCCACAAGCTTCACGGACTATGTTGTTTGAAATTGTCACTCAAAAGCTAGGCTACCACAAATTTTGTGCACGGTGGGTGCCCAAAATGTTTACGGAGCACCATAAAGAACAGCGAATGGGGTCAACGTTGACACTTCTAGAGGCCTACCACAAACATGGTGATTCATTACTGGATCGAATCGTAACCGGTGACGAGACTTGGATGAAACACGTCAATTGCGAGAGAAAATTACAGTCCATGGAGTGGGGGCACACAAGGTTCCCCCAAAAACCAAGAAAATGTTTGTAAATATTGCCAGAAAGGAAGTTGATAGCGACAGTGTATTGGGATAGGCAAGGTGTGCTTCTTATTGATTTTCTCGAACGTGGAGCAGCCGTAAATTCTGCCCAGTACTGTCAATCTTTGCAGAGCCTTAGAAGAGCAGTTCAAAACAGACGCTGAGGAAGGCTGACATCCAAATTTTTGTTTTTGCACGACAATGCCCGACCTCACACGGCAAACCGCACTAAAGAACCCCGTACTTCATTAAAATGGGAAATTTTCCCTCATCCGCCCTACAGCCCCGATCTTGCACCAAGCGACTTCCACTTGTTTCCCAAGATGAAGAACTGGCTTGCAACGCAGCGCTTTGATGGCGACGCGGCACTCCAGGCGGGCGTGACTCACTGGCTGAATCTCAAGCGGCAGAATTTTAGCACGAAGGTGTTTCATAGCTTGTCCACCGCTGTGATAAGTGCCTCAATATGTTTTGTGAGCATGGGGAAAAGTAGTGTGTCAGTCGTTCTTTCAGATGCATATAATAAAATTTATTTCTTGTTCATAGTTTTTTTTCTTTTTTAATGCCAAAACGTTCCTTACTTTCTGAATAGCCCTCGTATTACAATTATCCACGTAACTTTATCTGTTTTAACTAATTAATAATTATTAAAACTTGCCTTTTCGATAAAAATAGTTATCACAGTCGAGGTATTTAGACCTCGTGAGTCACCTGTAATACACCAGTTGCTTCAAAAGATCTTTACAAAAATAGCATCAAAATTTAGATGAGCAGTGTTCTCATATCAGGCTTTGCAGGTCTAATCGATGGAAGCTAGTACCCTTAAAACCTATCACATCACTGCGCACAGAAGGTGGTTCTACATCTACATTTATACTCAGCAAGCCACCCAATGGTATGTGGCGGAGGGCACTTTTAAGTGCCATGTCATTACCTCCCTTTCCTGTTCCAGTCGCGTATGGTTCACGGGAAGAACGACTGCCGGAAAGACTCCGTGCGCGCTCGAATCTCTCTAATTTTACACTCGTGATCTCCTCGGGATGTATAAGCAGGGGGAAACAATATATTCGATACCTCATCCAGAAACGCACCCTCTCGAAACCTGGACATAAAGCTACACCGCGATGCAGAGCGCCTCTCTTGCAGAGTCTGCCACTTGAGTTTGCTAAACATCTCCGTAACGCTATCAAGCTTACCAAATCACCCTGTTACGAAACGCGCCGCTCTTCTTTGGATCTTCTCTATCTCCTCTGCCAACCCGATCTGGTACGGATCCCACACTGATGAGCAACACGCAAGTATAGGTCGAACGAGTGTTTTGTAAACCACCTCCTTTGTTGATGGACTACATTTTCTAAGGACTCTCCCAATGTATCTCAACCTGGTACCCGCCTTACCAACAATTAATTTTATATGATCATTCCACTTCAAATCGTTCCGCACGCATACTCCCAGATATTTTACAGAAGTAACTGTACCAGTGTTTGTTCCGCTATCATATAATAATACAATAAAGGATCCTTCTTTCTACGTATTCGCAATACATTACATTTGTCTATGTTAAGGGTCGGTTGCCACTCCCTGCACCAAGTGCCTATCCGCTGCAGATCTTCTTGCATTTCGCTGCAATTTTCTAATTCTGCAACTTCTCTCTATACTACAGCATCATCCGCAAATAGCCGCATGGAAATTCCGACACTATCTACTGGGTCATTTATATATATTGTGAAAAGCAATGGTCCCATAACACTCCCCTGTGTCACGCCAGAGGTTACTTTAACGTCTGTAGACGTCTCTCCATTGAGAACAACATGCTGTGTTCTGTTTGCTAAAAACTCTTTAATCCAGCCACACAGCTGGTCTGATATTCCGTAGGCTCTTACTTTATTTATCAGGCGACAGTGCGGAACTGTATCGAATGCCTTCCGGAAGTGAAGGAAATGGCATTTACGTGGGAGCCTGTATCTAATATTTTCTGGGTCTCATGAACAAATAAAGCGAGTTGGGTCTCACACGATCGCTGTTTCCGGAATCCATGTTGATTCCTACAGAGTAGATTCTGGGTTTCCAGAAACGACATGATACGGGAGCAAAAAACATGTTCTAAAATTCTACAACAGATCGACGTCAGAGATATAGGTCTACAGTTTTGCGCATCTACTCGACAACCCTTCTTGAAGTCTGGGACTACCTGTACTCTTTTCCAGTCATTTGGAACCTTCCGTTCCTCTAGAGACTTGCGGTACACGGCTGTTAGAAGGGGGGCAAGTTCTGACTTTCAATACATGTTAGGAAAGCCCGGGAAGGTTTCTAAAAGACAAACCAAACGGGAGTACTTGAACCGCACCAAGAAAGATAGTTAAGTAAATATAATCGAAAAGATCGATGTAGAAAGAGAGTGATAATAACAAGCAATTTTATGCAGTGGCCGAAAGTGTCTGTCATGTTACATGATAACCAACTTTTATTAGGTAGCGTTTAGGTTGTGACGAAAAATCAGTTTACACCTAAGAAAAAAAAATTTTGGAATAGATCGAGTGGTCGCAAACAATCTCGAATTTACGAAAAAAGCGGCGTGTTCAACAGAATTATATCAAAATCATTTGCTGGGTAATACGTAAGAAGGTTGAAGGTTCCATCAACGACGAGGCCATTGGAGACAGCTCGCAAGGTTTTCAAATTTCCTTCGTAGTGAAGGATTCCTACTGCAGAGAGACTGCAGAGAGACGAAAGGAAACAGGAGTCGGGCCATCTACATGTATGGGAGGTGCCTGATGGGCGAATACCTGAGAGCGAATTCTAGAGATCCTGGTACTACCACGAGTAAATCTGTGCATGTCAACTCAGGCTCCCAGGTAGATGCCATTTTCCTTGGCTTCCGGAAGGCGTTCAATACAGTTCCTCACTGTCGCGTGATAAACAGAGTAACAGCCTACGGAATATCAGACCAGCTGTGTGGCTGGATTAAAGAGTTTTTAGCAAACAGAACACAGCATGTCGTTCTCAATGGAGAGACATCTACAGACGTTAAAGTAACCTCTGGCGTGCCACAGGGAAGTGTTATGGGACCATTGTTTTTCACAATATATATAAATGACCCAGTAGATAGTGTCGGAAGTTCCATGCTGCTTTTCGCGGATGATGCTGTAGTATACAGAGAAGTTGCAGCATTAGAAAATATTAGCGAAATGCTGGAAGATCTGCAGCGGATAGGCACTTGGTGCAGGGAGTGGCAACTGACCCTTAACATAGACAAATGTAATGTATTGCGAATACATAGAAAGAAGGATCCTTTATTGTATGATTATATGATAGCGGAACAAACACTGGTAGCAGTTACTTCTGTAAAATATCTGGGGGTATGCGTGCGGAACGATTTGAAGTGGAATGACCATATAAAATTAATTGTTGGTAAGGCGGGTACCAGGTTGAGATTCATTGGGAGAGTCCTTAGAAAATGTAGTCCATCAACAAAGGAGGTGGCTTACAAAACACTCGTTCGAACTATACTTGGTATTGCTCATCAGTGTGGGATCCGTACCAGGTCGGGTTGGCAGAGGAGATAAAGAAGATCCAAAGAAGAGCGGCGCGTTTCGTTACCGGGTTATGTGGTAAGCGTGATAGCGTTACGGAGATGTTTAGCAAACTCAAGTGGCAGACTCTGCAAGAGAGGCGCCGTGTAACTTGCTGTCAGGTTTCGAGAGGGTGCGTTTCTGGATGACGTATCGAATATATTGCTTCCCCCTGCTTATACCCCCCGAGGAGATCACGAATGTAAAATTAGAGAGATTCGAGCGCGCGCGGAGGCTTTCCGGCAGTCGTTCTTCCCGCGAACTATACGCGACTGGAACAGGAAAGGGAGGTAATGACAGTGGCACGTAAAGTGCCCCCCGCCACACACCGTTGGGTGGCTTGCGGAGTATGAATGTAGATGTAGATGTAGAATCCTCACGGCTGATCTGCGAGCCGTGGGGCCAGGCACCTATCCGCCCAGCGCCGATCCAGCTGAAGGTCTGGTCCAGCAGCAGCAGCAGCCGCTGCAGCGTGAGGCGGGGACACGGCGGCAGCTTTGTGGGCCGTGGTCGGTGGGCCGCGCCGGCCGACCTTCAACTTGAGCCGGCGCGCTCTGCCTGCGCCCGTCTGACCTCCTTCGGCCGCGCCGCGGCCACGCTGCCTGCGCACACTCAACACCTCCTTCGGGAGGCCGTAACCATCCTCCATAAGTGTGTCACCCGTACTCGCCGAGCCGTCTGCAAGTGACGTGTGTACGGGGAGCTTCTCGAACGCCGAGTCACGCTCCTTCGCAGTGGAAACTTGGCAGGCTGTAATGATCCCCGATATCTTTTCGTCGAACCGTCACATCATAGCGTGGGAGCTCTCTTGTGACTGTTGTAATACCCGGAAGGAGAACAACTCCGGTACTGGAGCGTAGAACTTATGTGTGCTCGCAGACTGCTGTCGTCTGTATCGTCCACCACACGGAACTTCATGTGATCAACCATCGCAAGGTATGAGCTGTGGAAAAACAGATTATATATCTCGCGTTTTTCTTTTTATCTGAAAGTGATTCTAGAAAATTTTATGGCGATATAATGTAAAATATTTTCACAAAAATAATAATGATTTATAGAAGCCCCATGCACAGTATTGAAATTACAACTCCATAGTTGCTTGCTATTGCCTAATTACGTATAAGATGTAATTATGTACTAGCAATGTTTGAAATATGAAGACATATACACTACTGGCCATTAAAATTGCTACACCACGAAGATGACGTGCTACAGACGCGAAATTTAACCGACAGGAGGAAGATGCTGTGATACACAAATTATCAGCTTTTCAGAGCATTCACACAAGGTTGGCGCCGGTGGCGACACCTACAACGTGCTGACATGAGGAAAGTTTCCAACCGATTTCTCATACACAAACAGCAGTTGACCGGTGTTGCCTGGTGAAACGTTGTGATGCCTCGTGTAAGGAGGAGAAACACGTACCATCACGTTTCCGACTTTGATAAAGGTCGGATTCTAGCCTATCGCGACTGCGGTTTATCGTATCGCGACATTGCTGTTCGCACTGTCAGCAGAATATGAAATCGGTGGGTTCACGAGGGTAATACGGAACGCCGTGCTGGATCCCAACGGCCTCGTATCACTAGCAGTCGAGATGACCGGCATCTTATCCGCATGGCTGTAACGGATCGTGCAGCCACGTCTCGATCACTGAGTGAAAAGATGCGGACATTTGCAAGACAACAACTATCTGCACGAACAGTTCGACGACGTTTGCAGCAGCATGGACTATCAGCACGCAGACCATGGCTGCGGTTACCGTTGACACTGCATCACAGACAGGAGCGCCTGCGATGCTGTACTCAACAACGAACCTGGGTGCACGAATGGCAAAACGTCATGAATCCAGGTTCTGTTTACAGCATCATGATGGTCGCATCCGTGTTTGGCGACATCGCGATGAACGCACATTGGAAGCGTGTATTCGTCATCGCCATACTGGCGTATCACCTGGCGTGATGGTATCGGGTATCATTGGTTACACGTCTCGGTCACCTTTTGTTCGCATTGACGTCACTTTGAACAGTGGACGTTACATTTCAGATGTGTTACGACCCGTGGCTCTACCCCTTCATTCGATCCCCGCGAAACCCTACATTTCAGCAGGATAATGCACGACCGCATGTTGCAGGTCCTGTACGGGCCTTTCTGGATACAGAAAATGTTCGACTGCTGCCCTGACCAGCACATTCTCCAGATCTCTCACCAACTGAAAACGTCTGGGCAATGGTGGCCGAGCAACTGGCTCGTCACAATACGCCAGTCACTGCTCTTGATGAACTGTGGTATCGTGTTGAAGCTGCACGGGCAGCTGTACCTGTACACGCCATCCAAGCTCTATTTGACTCAATGCCCAGGCGTATAAAGGCCGTTATTACGGCCAGAGGTGGTTGTTCTGGGTACTAATTTCTCAGGATGTATGGACCCAAATTGCGTGAAAATGTAATCACATGTCAGTTCTAGTATTATATATTCGTACAATGAATACCCGTTTATCATCTGCATTTCTTCTTGGTGTAGCAATTTTAATGGCCAGTAGCGTATATTGTGTCATGCTGCCTCTTCCAATAATTAGAAAGTGTTGCCGGTGCAGGAGGTTGTGCACGAACTGACCTCTCAATTATGTTCCATAAAGATTCGACGGGATTCATAATATATTTGTCCAATGAATACCTGTTCATCATCTGCATTTCTTCTTGGTTTGGCAATTTTAATGGCCAGTAGTGTATATTGTTTAGTTTGATTAGTTCAATAAATTATTTTAACACGAAATATTCATATACGACACACTATGTAACAATACTGTAATTAATAAATGTTCTTGTTGTGGTCTTCAGTCCAGAGACTGGTTTGGTGCAGCTCTCCATGCTACTCTATCCTGTGCAAGCTTCTTCATCTCCCAGTACCTACTGCAACCTACATCCTTCGGAATCTGTTTAGTGGATTCATCTCTTGGTCTCCCTCTACAATTTTTACCCTACACGCTGCCATCCAAAACTAAATTGGCATTCCCTAGATGCCTCAGAATATGCCCTACCAACCGATCCCTTCTTCTAGTCAAGTTGTGCCACAAATTTCACTTCTCTCCAATTATATTCAGTACCTCCCCATTCGTTATGTGATCTACCCATCTAATCTTCAGCATTTTTCTGTAGCACCACATTTCGAAAGCTTCTATTCTCTTCTTGTCCAAACAATTTATCGTCCATGTTTTACTTCCATACATGGCTACACTCCATACAAACACTTTCAGAAATGATTTCGTGACACTTAAATCTATACACGATGTTAACAAAAATTAATTATTAATTAATATGATGTGTAATATCACTTACAAGGAATTGTGCTAGAAACAAACTTCTACTTGCTCTTCACATCATGTGATGAACTCCCGTTACACAACACTCTTGCCCTGTCGTGTTCTTTGTTCATTCATTTTTCTGCTCTCAGGAAATACACCTTTTTCGTTCAAGTTTGGAACACTGCTTGTGATTGTAGTCTAAGGTGACTAAACATGAAATATGTTAAGTTCCACGTACTACATTCCCTGAAACATGCTTGTGCAAATCTGGTGGTACTGTATCGTATGTTACCTGTCCACTTCCAAATATAAGAGTAGGCGCACTAGTTTTCTGAATACTGTTACCATCTTCTTCACATTAACTTACACCCACTTCGTCTCCGACCTCTATATCTTCCTTTATCATATCTACATCAGCATCACTATCATCCTCGTTGCCAAAAACTGATTCATTATCACTATCACTCTTCTGTACATCTGCTCGAGACTGTAGCCCCTTTCGAAATGTATATCATCATCCATGACCAATACAATGTAATACCACGTCTTATTTCAAAAAAAAGCAGTTCCCAACTGTGAATTTCTCATAACACTGCACCTGTATGTATTTTCTATGAATTGTTTACAACAATGGACATATAAATGTCGGTTTAATAAGTGCATTGTTGCCAAGTTTGTATTGTAGTAATAAAGCTGAAATATAACATTAAAAATCACATATTGTGTACTCCATCCTAACAGATCTCGGAAGGCCCAACGGTACTGACCGACCGCCGTGTCATCCTCAGCTGGATACGGAGAGGCACGTGGCCAGTACACCGCTCTCCTAGGCGTTGTCAGTTCTCGTGATAGAAGCCGCTACTTCTCAGTCAAGTAGCTCCAAAATTCGTCTCAGAAGGTCTGAGGCTAGCCAACAGCGTTTAACTTCGGTGATCTAACATAAACCGTTGTTATCACTGTGGCAAGGCCGTTGTATACCTAGAGTGTTTTGTGACCGCATTGTAAAAATGTCAAATTATTATACTTATTCTTTCTTTTACACCTATGTCCAGCAGCGATCGCAGGGTCGGCGTGGTTACAACGGATTTGGCAATGTTAGTTTTTAGGGGTGGTCAGATTCCCCTCCTGCAGCCACCCCGAACCACCTGGACGGTATCAGTGTACCCTAACTGTCTGCGTCTAGTGTAAATCGTGAAATAGTGTACTACGAACCGTGATATAACTATAATATTTTACCCTTTTATAATAAAAAGTCTATAAAAAAAGTATCCAGAGGATGAGAAGACTACATGTACTTTAACTATGGAGCATTTCTAGGTTGTTTCACGTACTAAAAGCAGAATTTAACAAAAGAGAGTGTGTTTGCAGTTTTGATCGTACACTCACCTGCTTTTCAAGCCATCGACCTCGACATCTCTGCGAAGTGCTTTCTCATACAACATCTGAGATCTGTACCTTCTACAGTCACTGCTAGGTGTGTCATCTACCTCAACATTGTATGTCACGGGGATTTAGAAATAATTTTTGTCACTCACACATTGAAAAAGATCCTGTCCTTTTTTTGTTTTTGAGTGCAGATGACTATCTTCCTGCATTCATACATTTCCTCTAATCTTACGCTTCGTGTGAACAGTATTAACCTGTAATTTTGCTTCGATTTTCACATACCGCCAAATTTGCCCCGGGGAAACGGGAGCGGTAATGTCTCGGCCCCAACAGAAAAAGTGTTTACGATGCCAAACAGCACGGAGCCCAGTTTCTCACGGGTGTCGCTGTGGTTTCACCGTCATGCTACAGCCTCGTCTCAGTTCCCACGCAGTGAAACCGCTGTAGCAGCAGCAGCAGAAGCATGGCACGGACGCGACAAGCTGGCGACTCAGCGATTCTGACGGCTGCGTCGCGCTCCTGTTTCTCCGGCTACGCCCCCTCCAGTCTCAAGATAGGTTCAGGTCCAGTGATGGGAGCAACCGAATGAAAACAATCCATTTAGTCTGCTGTTGGAAAACAGTCGACTCATTCGGTTGTAGTTGTATGTATCGTTTGAATTATTCATTCATTCTTTTGGATGCAGTCCGTATGAGGGAACAACAGTCGCCAGATCCTCAACGCAGTTGGTTGCGAGCGGAAACATTCCATCGTTTTGGTATTGTCAAATCATTATTGTCGACTCTACTTTGTCATCTGCGGTCGTCGGTGTTATTGTCATTTCGATATTTGCCGTTTGAGTGACAAAAAGTAGCTTTTAGTTAAGTTTTACGTCCATGCTTGTGACAAGAGGTTTACTCAATAGTGAACTTTGTGTCTCGGTCAGAATAACGAAACGCTCAGTGACAGGAAGGAAGGATGGAAGTTGG
This sequence comes from Schistocerca serialis cubense, assembly GCF_023864345.2. NCBI lineage: Eukaryota > Metazoa > Arthropoda > Insecta > Orthoptera > Acrididae > Schistocerca > Schistocerca serialis. The sequence continues at coordinate 328,358,996 of NC_064642.1, forward strand.
GTTTAACGTCCCGTCGACTTCGAGATCATTACAGACAAAGCAAAAGCCCGTATTTGTGTTAAAGACTGGAAAGTATATCGGCCGTGCCCTGTCAAAGTAGCCATCCCGGCATTTGCCAGGAGCGACTTAGAGAAATCACGGAAAACCTGAATCTGTTCCCGACTGTGTGTCCAGTGTGCTAAACTCGCTCGGTATCTCTCAGTGGCGTGGGAATGGAAGATATTATATGACTGTATAAAAAGTGATCCTCAAGCTAAACAGAATTCGATTTGCAGTATCTGCATGTATGATTTACAATCTGAAACTACGAGTGAATTAAGAAAATTCAAAGCAAATTAACAAGTAAAGACAAATATTTCCCACGAAAAGAAAAGAATACTTCCGACGAATGACAGTATATGCTTAAAAAGCTTGTGATTAAGTCACCTAAAGTATGAAAAGATTGTATCTAATATGCCTTCTGTTAGCGGCAACTCGGAATTTACCTAAAGTGACATATCGGTGATGGGTACAAACCAGCGCGAAGAGAGAGAAAGGGCTCCAATAAATGTAAACAAAAAAGTAATTGAAACTTCCTGGCAGATTAAAACTGTGTGCCGGACAGAGAATCGAACTCGGGACCCGAGTTCGAGTCTCGGTCCGGCACACAGTTTTAATCTGCCAGGAAGTTTCATATCAGCGCACACTCCGCTGCAGAGTGAAAATCTCATTCTAAAAAAGTAAACATTCATTTACTCAGACATAAATTTATAATGTAGCTCCAGTCACTAATCTTTTCAAACCAATCTAAAATCCATTTTTAATGCCAGAACTACGAAAAATTCGTATTTAAGTAAATAAACACATAAATTTTGAAAATACTTCATTTTTAGAAATATAGGCTACTTCTTGTTCTCCTCTCTTTGACATAAGATACGTTATTTGTCTCTAAAAAGTTGAAAAATCTAGGCATGGTTCACGTATAACTAAAAAAGTACGTAGGTGGAAACGCTCAAACCCGGAGACTGGATGGTCACATTCGCTTAACCTGCTCAGCAATCAGAGTCTTGTGTCAGTCGTTTGTCTCACTTCGCGTGACAACACTTAAAACACGGAGAATGAGTGTGAAGCGCCGGCCCGTGTGGCCGAGCAGTTCTAAGCGCTTCAGTCTGGAACCGCGCGACCGCTCCGGTCGCAGGTTCGAATCCTGCCTCGGGCATGGATGTGTGTGGTGTCCTTAGGTTAGTTAAGTTTAAGTAGTTCTAAGCTCTAGGGGACTGATGACCTCAGAAGTTTAGTCCCATAGTGCTCAGAGCCATTTGAACCATTTTTTGAGTGTGAAGCAATCATGTAGGTGACGTGACCGCAAAGACTAGTTTTATGCGGTTGTTTCATTAGACTGAAAACAATCGACTGAACGAAAAAACAAATGACTGGACATTCCGTTGCTAAAATCACTCGATTGTCCCATAACTGTTCAGGGCTCACGCCACTTGGCCGCAATCGTTCCTCTGTAAGACTCGAGACGACACCGATATACGAATAATCAAGTATCATAATTCCTTACGACGCTGCAAAGTTCCCTCGTATCGTTCTTGAGACGGAAGCACAAACAAATTATAAAATTTTCTAGTTTTTGATCTTCATTTCTGTACTGTCAGTTCTTCAATATCGTGAGAGAGCATCTGTGGACCGAGGGAGAAATTTAGACCAGTTGGCGTCTGAACTGGATTCGAACTCGGATGACTCAACTGGAAGAACACTGAGAAAAATAGATGTCCCAAATCGATCCCCAGCCTGGGACACGATTTCAGTTCGACACAAATTTTCACGATTAGCGTCAGTGTATTAGCCTGTGGTGAGAAAAATAAGAATCAAAGCTATGCGCCACATTAACTAGTTGTGATTTGATGGTTTGCAACACCATTCAGACTGCTAATAACGACGTTTGTCGCCTTCTCAGGCTATAAGACGTGGAAAAATAAAATACAAACCTCGGTAATAGAAATTGAACGACATAAAGACATTAAAGGTACGTAACTTACTCCTCTAATGTTCTTATGATGCCCTTACAGGGCAGCCGTATCTCATTAACACAAAAATATTGAATCAAATAACAGTTCAGTTACCTCACGGCGCAATTCTAGCAAAAGTCTCCTAGATATGCCTCGTCACTGGCTTCGATAAGTGCCATAAAGATGTTTTATGTGAACCCATTTTAATCGTAAAGTGAAGATGAAACGTGTACGAAACAGATGGCTTTCGGATTTATAATACACTAAGTGGGATGTCAGGATTAACTTTTCTGTGCATCAAGTTAATCTCCCACATCAGTATGTTAATGGTTCGAACATCATCTCAGATTGCTGACGTATCGTCAAGCAGTGAAATTGTTCTCCCTATCGATTAAATTCCAGTAATGAAAAACCTTCAGATCTTCACAGTTCAAATGGCTATTCTTCATCGAGGGGAAAGAGAAGAAAGGATAAATTGTAGAAGACAGGGACTGGACTGGTAGCGGAGATTATTGAAAAGATTTAAAATACCTACACCACAGACTGGAACTACACAATAGGGTATGGAGAACTGCATCAGACTCGTTGGAACAAAGATAACCAGAAACCTGCTGGGTATACTACTCTTCCAGTCCCATCGCAGTTAAAAGGATTATTTACCATACTTTGCGTATATTCTAATCAGCCTTTGAGAAGACTACGTGTCCAAACTGTAATAATCTATGAATAAATATCACTGAATTTGTGTCTGACAATTAGACTGAATGTTGGCTCTAAGTGCTTACAAGTACCTGTACATCGTAAACTGTACATTACCTTAAAGTAAAATTGAAAACTCCCTTTCTGCCGTCGATTCTCTTACTGGCACAGAACCGTTGTTCTTTCAGGGAGGCAGAAATACAGTGAGCAAGTGTGAGTTAATGTTAAGGAACACAAAGAACATGCACCATAATAGCGCAAATAACACGAGTATCAGCAGAAATCTCGAGTTTATTCGTTCAGATCAAAGAAACCTGTTACTAGGAGCCTATAAAAGGACAGTCTGTTTTATGAGCTTCCGTTTTCATTTTGTGAGTTCTCTCACAACTTTACCTGACAACGTTCCAAACAAAAGCTCACAAGGACAACTTTCACTGACTTCCGTCGGAAACCTTTGTTTTAATTGGGCAGTAAAAGCTACAGCCTATGCGAACTCTGACAACTGTTCTAGATTTCCCGTTCCGATAACACGACACTGAGATTTCTACACTGCTATCCTGTCCTCTGAGGGAGGGCCCGTCCCTGACGCGAAACGTGATCTGATTGGAGGAAATTCCATCCGCGCCGGCAGCAGTAATCTGACACGGAGCCCGTAGAACTGTACCTCTCACTGGAATCGACTTACGTCCGCGAATGTGATGCCTCACTCGTTTTAAGTGCGACGAAAAGCAGGCACTAGCGGTCTTAACGAATATTGGCTTGAAGTCCAGCACTAGGGGGTGGCAGTTCCGGGGGCTGGGGGGAGAAATACGGGAAAAGCTACACTATCTCAGATCAGCCCTGTGTAATTCGGAATTGACCACTAGATGTCACGAGAGGCGTACCCGTCAGTATAAAAGGAGGGGAGGAATATTATGTTGCCAGTAGAGAAACTGTAACAACACAATAATACAATTTTCTTTTGACCCGTCACAATGCCTAGAAGAAAAATTGATCCTGTGAAAACGGTTGCGTACTGTCCGGGACGAGATTCCAGTTACCTCCAAAACGGCAGCGTTAAGTTCTGTAATGTTTTCCTCGAGGTACCTATGAGCTATAATTTGTAGGCAGCGGTCGTCAGCTTAGACTACTGACCGCGTGTGATTCGTAAAACAGAGGTCTTAACTTTTCTCACACCCATAGCGCCTAAATGTTCTGAAGACGGTATTGTTGTGTATGTCAGTTCTATGGCCAACTTCTGCAGCTAACATTGGTCGCCTAAAGAGAGAATGCGCGCGCGGTCTAGGCTCTCTAAAATAACCACTCAAGGTATGTTGGCGAACTGGACATTACACACAAGCCGCATTGTTCCATTCACGATTGCAAGCACGGCGTGCGCTACTAAACTGCACCAAGGAAACAGATTTCCTTTCATATCCTTTACACGGGTGGCTATGTGACTGTGCATAGCGATTTCCTGCATTCAAAACAGTCTTGAGGAATATGTTTCCCATCATGAGAGCACATACTATGCAAATCGTGAGGGTGATGCAAAACTTTTTCTTAACACTATAGATCTTTGAAAAACGAAATTGCAAATATCTACAGAAACGCTAGAGAAAATACGCCTTACAGTTGTTAGGAGAAATGCCCAGTAAAGCAAAACAGGCAGAGAACAATGAAGTACAAATAAGCATTTAAGTAAAATACAAAGCAAGGTAGAAAGAAAGCAAATGAAATTGTATAACATGAAAACAAAAACTTTTCGCTTCTAGTGCGCTTTTTCTTACTTCTGTGTGATTGTCCACTATACATGCATCGGTAGGTTCATAACAGCTATTGAGGTGCTGCGCTTTCTGTTCTCTACACCTTCAACTTTAGAAAAACCCTATTTCTGCGTATGATCATTTGCCTTTGATTAATGCGTTTTCAAAATATTCAGTAGTGAAGCTTAAAATAACTCAAAGATTTTATTTCTCTTACAGATGTATATTAGATGAACGTTCAAAATCAAAATTATTCTGTCTTAGTACTTGAAGAGAGAGCGAATCACATGCATTAAACAATCAAATCATCATTTGTTAAAGTGATACCTGTTTCGCGGACGATCCTGTTTTCTTTAAGGAAGTGTGCAACGCGCAACGCCAGAAGACTGCTCCAAAATTTCAGAAAGACCCGCAGTGGATCAGGGTTGGTGCAGGAACTGGCAGTTGACCTTCAACGTGGATAATGCAACATATTGCGTATAGACAGGCGAAGAAACCACTACTATTCGATTTCGCCCGTTGACGATAGCCGAGTAATAACTGGAAACAGTAACAATAGTAAAATATCTCGGAGTAGCCGTCCGGAGCGACCTTAAGTGGAATGGTCACGTAAAACTGCTCATTTCAGCCATCTTTGACCTGCAGTTGTTGCTAATCATGGAGAGAGACAAATCATTGAGTTGAGACATTTTGCATATTTTCATTCAGTAAAGTTCTGTGGAATAATCTTCTGGGGTAACTCCTCTTTGAGAAAGAACGTCTTCATTGCAGTAAGAATAATATGTGGCGTTCGACCACGACGTCTTGTAGACATCTGAAGGGTTGGGCATTCTGGCTACTGCTTCATAATACTGCTATTCCCTCATGAATTTTTTATGTAAATAATCCACTACTGTTACAAGCAACAATAGCGTCTGCGTCGGTGGCTGCACGGTCAGCGTCGCGGATTGCTAATCGAAAGGGCCTGGGTTCGGTTTCCGCTCGGAGTCGGAGGTTTTTCTCCGCTTGGGGACTGGGTGTTGTGTTATCCTCACGTTCGTATTGTCATAATTGACATTACACTCTTAAGATGGCTGTATCGGCACGACACGAAAACCAATAAAAAAAGAAACAGTGATGAGCATAATTATAAGAAGAAAGGATTATGGTTGTCTTTAGCTCAGTAGAGGTGTACAATGTTGCGACCAGTTACTCAGTGATATAAAATATCTGTCACACAGCAAAGTTAAATTTGAAAAGAAACTGAAAATGGTTCACCTGGCAATTCCTTCTATTCTGTAGAATGTGTGAAATCTTGCGGGACTTAACTGCTAAGGTCATCAGTCCCTAAGCTTACACACTACTAAACCTAAATTATCCTAAGGATAAATGCACACACCCATGCCCGAGGGAGGACTCGAACCTCCGCCAGGACCAGCCGCACAGTCCTCGACTGCAGCGCCTGAGACCGCTCGGCTAATCCCGCGCGGCTATTCCGTAGAAGAATTTATGTTTTTGCAATCTGTAAAATGTCGAGGGGCAGGAATTATTAACTCACACATGCATTACGAAGGAGAAAGAGATGTAAACGCTGAGTATATAGACGTATTTACAAATGAATGTGTAATGTGAATGCGAGTTTCAGATGATTCCTCCCACATCACTATATTACTTGTACCAATGATCCGTAGAACATACAACTAACTAACGAAATTAATGAGAAATTCTTACGAAATTCGACCATGAAAGATGTGCTTACCGAACAGCTGTTCAATCGATTCTTGACAGTTTGGGGGGAAGCAAGTTGGATTAATAGAAGAGATAGGGAAAATCCAACGAAAAGCGATACATTTCGTCATGGGATCGTTTAGGAAGCGCCAGAGTGAAACTGAGATGCTCAGTGGCAAGACACTACAAATGAGAGCTCACGTTGAGGTTTGCTACTGAAATCCCCAGTGTGTACATTTCAAGAAGGGCCGGGCAACGTACAGTGGTCAAAATAAATGCTGCGTATTGCTTTGTCAATACCGGACATGACAGATAACAAAAATGATTTTTTTCTGTCAGGCACAGTCATTATAAAGCAAAAATAAAGAACATAAACACAATTCGTTTTGATAAACACAAACAGAAAACCAAAGCAAGACCTTACAAGAGATTCCACTCAAAACACTACAGTTTCGTCTCATTGTCATCTTGCAAAGGACATTGTTTATGAACCAATTCAAAAAAATGGCTCTGAGCACTATGGGACTTAACTTCTGAGGTCATCAGTCCCCTAGAACTTAGAACCACTTAAACCTAATTAACCTAAGGGCATCACACACATCCATGCCCGAGGCAGGATTCGAACCTGCGACCGTAGCGGTCGCGCGGTTCCAGACTGTAGCGCCTAGAACGGCTCGGCCACTCCGGCCGGCTTATGAACCAATTGATCCTCCTCGTAATTGGAGACATTTTTGAATGTGGTTAGGAAGACTCCTTACCAAATTGTCCAGATAAGCCTGTGGGATATTGTCCCATTCCTCCACAGCGACGTCTATGATGCCCTGTGAGGTTTCAGACGGGACAGGACTATCGCGAACCGCTCGTTTTAGCATGTCTCATGCATTCTCAAAGGAGTTAAGACATGAAGAATAAGGAGACCATTCTGTTCGACTGATTCAGTGCGCCACTAGGAAAGTGTTCACTGCCGTCCATCAGCGTGAATCCCGCTCCAGCATATTCACCAAATTGAGCCACAATTCGTCTAAGTATGTCGTCCCGATACTTCATACCAGTCGTCTTACCGTGAATTGGCACCAGAAGTGTCTGCTGCCTTACATGATTTCACGCCAATAGATGACAGAACAGACTTGATAATGATGGTTACCTACGACACAGTTACGGTATAAACTTTGTCCTCGTTGCCTCCGCACAGTAATATCAGTATTATCGGGGTACAGACATACAAGTGTCATCATAAAAGAGCGTTGTGTCCCACTGCTGCCTAGTCCAGAATGAGTGGTTTCGTGCCCATGTGACACGCGCAGCCGCAAGGAGGAGACCTGAGACTTCTCCCGTCACGTAATCCCTGCTCATGTAGTCAATTTCGTATCGTTTTTGGTGACAACGGCTCTCCTGTGGCTGTTTGGAACTGCCGCCGTAGGCGTGTAGCATTGTATTGAGGGAGACATCGGTCCCACACACCTACTGTTTTTCTTCCGCGGCCACTTCTGTGACGATCTTCAACTGATCCTGTCGCTGGAAACTTGTTCCAAGTTACAGAAATATCACTTTGACTCGCAGTGACATTCACTTCGACGTCCTCCAGTCCCATTCCCTGCTTCACTGTAGTGACTATACGAAGCCTCTAACCTTTCGTTATTGTTGTCTGAACCATTCTCAAGCAACAGAAGTTTCGTAATAACGCGTACTGCAAGTATTCCAACGTCTACAGGTGACATACACTCCTGGAAATGGAAAAAAGAACACATTGACACCGGTGTGTCAGACCCACCATACTTGCTTCGGACACTGCGAAAGGGCTGTACAAGCAATGATCACACGCACGGCACAGCGGACACACCAGGAACCGCGGTGTTGGCCGTCGAATGGCGCTAGCTGCGCAGCATTTGTGCACCGCCGCCGTCAGTGTCAGCCAGTTTGCCGTGGCATACGGAGCTCCATCGCAGTCTTTAACACTGCTAGCTAGCATGCCGCGACAGCGTGGACGTGAACCGTATGTGCAGTTGACGGACTTTAAGCGAGGGCGTATAGTGGGCATGCGGGAGGCCGGGTGGACGTACCGCCGAATTGCTCAACACGTGGGGCGTGAGGTCTCCACAGTACATCGATGTTGTCGCCAGTGGTCGGCGGAAGGTGCACGTGCCCGTCGGCCTGGGACCGGACCGCAGCGACGCACGGATGCACGCCAAGACCGTAGGATCCTACGCAGTGCCGTAGGGGACCGCACCGCCACTTCCCAGCAAATTAGGGACACTGTTGCTCCTGGGGTATCGGCGAGGACCATTCGCAACCGTCTCCATGAAGCTGGGCTGCGGTCCCGCACACCGTTAGGCCGTCTTCCGCTCACGCCCCAACATCGTGCGGCCCGCCTCCAGTGGTGTCGCGACAGGCGTGAATGGAGGGACGAATGGAGACGTGTCGTCTTCAGCGATGAGAGTCGCTTCTGCCTTGGTGCCAATGATGGTCGTATGCGTGTTTGGCGCCGTGCAGGTGAGCGCCACAATCAGGACTGCATACGACCGAGGCACACAGGGCCAACACCCGGCATCATGGTGTGGGGAGCGATCTCCTACACTGGCCGTACACCACTGGTGATCGTCGAGGGGACACTGAATAGTGCACGGTACATCCAAACCGTCATCGAACCCATCGTTCTACCATTCCTAGACCGGCAAGGGAACTTGCTGTTCCAACAGGACAATGCACGTCCGCATGTATCCCGTGCCACCCAACGTGCTCTAGAAGGTGTACGTCAACTACCCTGGCCAGCAAGATCTCCGGATCTGTCCCCCATTGAGCATGTTTGGGACTGGATGATGCGTCGTCTCACGCTGTCTGCACGTCCAGCACGAACGCTGGTCCAACTGAGGCGCCAGGTGGAAATGGCATGGCAAACCGTTCCACAGGACTACATCCAGCATCTCTACGATCGTCTCCATGGGAGAATAGCAGCCTGCATTGCTGCGAAAGGTGGATACACACTGTACTAGTGCCGACTTTGTGCATGCTCTGTTGCCTGTATCTATGTGCCTGTGGTTCTGTCAGTGTGATCATGTGATGTATCTGACCCCAGGAATGTGTCAATAAAGTTTCCCCTTCCTGGGACAATGAATTCACGGTGTTCTTATTTCAATTTCCAGGAGTGTAGTTGCCACAGACTACACGTACGGTGAAACTTGGTTTCCGCTGGAATTAGAGATTGCAAACCATTGTATTTCAAACACAACGTGTTTCTGGATCATAACGTTAGTGCGGAACTTTCGGCAATATGCAAAATTTAATTTGACCACTGTTTCACTTCCTACCACATACACCTCGCGAAACGTCCTCTACGGAGAAACAGAGAAATTAGGGATCATATGGAGGCTTACCGGGAGGGAAGGGAGAAAATAATAATGGCGCCAGAACTACGCTCCGCCAAACACCTTAAGGGGGTCTGTGGAGTGGAGATGTATGTGCAGAGTTATAGATGTTTCCAGGGAAACCTTTCAGTGTGGAATGACGTGAGTGTTCGCGTTGAAAGCCGACAGGAAGCAATGTCTGGACATGACTCGGCTACCTGTAACAGCTACGGTCCACTTGGGAGGAAGTTCACGCTTTCTAAGCCCGCTCTGTCGCCGGATGCGGCGATCGGATCCATTTGGCGTGTGTGCGCCTGCAGTAGAAGCCGCTACGCTTCGGAGTTAAGTGTTCCTCCCGCAGGTGCCCCGCGGCCCGCCAAAGCAATTTCCTGCGCTCGTGCCCGGCTGAAGAATGCCGCTCCGACCGCTCCAGACGCTACGGACAGCCTCCGGACCTAACGGGCAGCCGTTAATCGCAAACTTAAACAGCCCACGTCCCAGAAGCGCTTACCCGAACTGACGTGGTAGTTCCCGCCCAGTTGTGGAGCGTGCCAAAAATTGTAATGAGCAAGGCGGGAGTTTCAGATCAGCGCAGATTCCTCTCCAGAGTGGAAATTCATTCAGGAAACAATCCTCTAGGCTGTGGCTGAGCCACTTAACTGGAGTATCCTTTCTTCCAGTAGTCGCGAATGGTACGGAAGAAAAATTCTGCGAAGTTTGCAAGTTAGGAGAAGAGGTACTGGCGGAAGTAGAGCTTTGGGGCGCGCCGTGAATCGTGGTTGAATAGCTCACTTTGTAGAGCACTTGCCTGCAAAAGGAAAAGCCTCTACGTTCGAGTCCCGGTTTGGCAAACAGTATTAATCTGCCAGGAAGTTCCGAATCAGTGCACACATCGCTGCGAGTGGAAATACAGTCTGCAAATGAGTAGGAAATCCTACATGGTAATCCCGATCCCCTCCCGAACATCTCTGCAACGGGTTAACGATTCACTTAACCCCTGAATCCTTAATTTTCAACCGCCCCTAACTCCTGACTACGTGACAGATGTAAAAGTCTTTTCCTTTACAAACAGTTACGTCTATCATCGTTGCTCTTCCGTGAACACGACTAGATGTTAATAGTCGTTCGCAATGATGACGCCCCCTGGGATTCATACTAAGTGGTGAAATGGTAGTGGCATAAGTCTATGGTCTAGAATAAATTAGAATGTTAGGTGTTTAAGAGATCTAAAGTAACGCAGATTTGTAAGGTGAGATCAAAAAGTTTCCCTTTGAGGGCGTTATTGCAGCGTATATGAAACGTAGGTCGACTGTGACGCGAGTATATAGGGAATGACATGTAGGCAAGGAATTAGTGCCCCATTCGTGTTTTTCCGATGTGGATGCTGTAAATGCGGAAACGTGAACTTTGGTGACGTTATTACTAAGGGCGTCCAAACAGGACCAACGTGCTGTTATTCTTTTCTTGGCTGCTGAAGAGAACCACCAGAACACATCCATCGGAGAATGAAGAACGTGTAGGGGCAGCATGTCTGTCGAAAATCACCGTTGTGGAATGGTTCACCAAGTTCCGTGCGACAAGAGCTGCTGCTGATTCATGATAACACACGTCCCAAAATCGCAAATTTCGCAACGTAGAAGTTACATCGACTCGAGTGGGAGACACTGGCCCACCCACACAACATGACGAGGATGTGCAGAAGGCAGTTACGGACTTCTTCACGCAGCATGACTCGGTATTTTACCAAATGGGTATCTTAAACCTGCTGCCTCGGCGGGACGATTGCCTCAACGCTTACGGCGATTTTACCTGACTGGCCTACCGATTCTGGAATGTATTTTCCAATGGAAACTTTTCTTATCACCCCTTACAGTTCTACAGCCATCGAAGGCGACTCTGAAACTTTTAAACAAGTAATTCGATTTCCTGCTTTTCTCGAAAAGAGAATCTGAGGGTTCTTCAGGCCCCTCACAGGAAAGGGTTTTCTTCTTCCACGCACAACCGCCCCTTTCCACTTGTTATGTGAGAGTTGTGTCCTAAATATGCTTTGAGTGACGATGACTGTGATCAGTCAAACAAATCAGGAACAGCTTGCGCTGTACGTGCTTGAGCATTGTCCTGCAAAATGATGGCCAAGTCCTGCAGAAAGTGTCATCACTTCTGTCTCTATGCTGTTCATTTTTTAACACAACCTACGACCAGCTTAGAGACAGTAAACACGCCCAGGTGGGGCGTCAAGCTTTGTGTCGTGCAGTCATCAAGGGTACACGAGTGGACCTTCGGCTCCGAAAGCCCATATCGATGATGTTTCGTTGAGTGGTTCGCATGCTGACACTTGTTGGTGGCCCAGTATTGAAATCTGCAGCAATTTGCGGAAGGCTTGCACTTCTGTCACGCTGAACGATTCTCTTCAGTCGTCGTTGCTCCCGTTCTTGCAGGATTTTATTACCGGCCGCAGCGATGTCGGAGATTCGATGTTTTATCAGATTTCTGATATTCACGGTACACTCGTGCAATGGTCGCACGGGAAAATCCCCATTTCATCGCTACCTCCAGAGATGCTGTGTCCTATCGCTCGTGAGCCGACCTAAACACCACGTTCAAACTCACTTAAATCTGGATAACCTGCCATTTAGCAGCAGTAACCGATCTAACAACTGCGCCAGACTCTTGTTGTTTTGTATAGGCGTTGTCAACCGCCACGCCGTATTCTGCCTGTTTACTTATTTGAATATGCATGCCTATAACAGTTTCTTTGGGGCTTCAGTGTTCCTGTGGATTCTGCGTGGTGTCTGTTATTCCTGACATGTCCGAAACAACTGAAACCATGCGTTCATATAACTGGTTCGCCTCGATGGACTATGAATCCACCACCTTCAGTGCGAATCCACTATCACGTTCGATTTTCTGTGGGAATCTCAAAGCAGCGAGCAGGGGTTATATGGATGGGGACTGCATATAGATGGCGCTAGATGGGAGTGTAGTTCGGCCGAGGGGCGTAACAAGATAGTCCACCCATTTACCCGCCTTCTAAGTGGCAGATACCGGGTTCAAATCCCGGTCCCCCACACATTTTTCACTCGTCGCTGCTGACTCTGCATAAAGTCCCGATGCAGCTGACATCATGAATGAATTCATTCCGTCCCCTTTCCTCCCCACTCCCCCCCCTTCTCCACCTACAGAATATCGTAACAACCTTCTCATGCAAATCATGCTCTCTTTCAGGGTACTGTTTCGCTCCCACTTCCTGTTTGAATCTGTAAAAAGCCACGGCACAGAAATGATCTCCTTTCGGCTTTGTAGAGAAGAGTGACTGAATAGCATATGATGCATAGCAGTGCAGATTATTTCATAGCTTCCAATAATAATATGTATTCACTAAACAGTAAATTTCAGAAAAAATTATGCCCATTTATAAAAAGAAGGAAGATAAGCATTTAATGTCCAGTCAGTATCAGTCAGTATTATGAATTATTTATGGAATATTATGATTCTCCACGTTATGGGAAGCAATACCATGTATGGGAGCGTCGCTTCACAGTAACTATTAAGTGGTTTGTTTTGGTTTCAGCACGTACTACATCTCAACATTTCCAACAGTACTGCTTATAACTATTTACTGTTATCAGTATTAGTAACCATAATGAAATTTCGCTTTGCAGTGCAGAGAGACTGGTTAAAAATTTTGTTCTAAACCGAGCCTCGAATCAAGATATTTACTTTTACCAGCGGCTATTTTATTCTCTGTTGGATATGTTTTTCTTTTGGAAATTAATTCCGCATTCTAAACATCTGCATATTTGTAGAAATTAGAATTGAGAGAAAAAACGGAAGACAATATCATGCAAAGAGAAGACGAGGTGACTGAAGATGAGATAGAAAATCTGATACGGCAAGAAAAATTGGACAGAGCATTGACAGATATAAGGCGAAACAAGGCACAGACGATATTCCCTCAGAATTACTCACACCGTTGGAGAATCAACCTTGACAAAACTGTTCCACCTGGCATGTAGGATATATATGAGACAAGCAAAATACCCTTAGATTTCAAGAATGAAGGAATTCCGTTACTTAAGAAGGCGGCTGCTGACTGGTATATTACAAACCGTCAGTTCACTAAGTCACGATTGCAAAATACTAAATTAATTATCTACAAGTGGATGGGACGACTGGCAGAAGCCCATCTTTTAGGAGGATGAGTCCGTGTAGCGGGAAAATGTAGGAGCACGCGAAACACTGCTGGGCCCTCCAACTTATTTTAGAAGATAGATAGAAGGAACGAATGCCCGCATGTACAGCATTCGTAGACTTAGGTAAAGCTTTGCACAATATTGACTATAATACACCCTCTGAAATGTTATAATTATCAGTGATAAAGAATAGGGAGTGAAAGTTCATCTTCCAAATACAAAGAAATCAAATTGCAATAACTGAGAAGGGAGTTCTTATCAATCTAGTAGAATACTATACAATTCAATCTTCGTATGAAGAAGTAATAAAGCAAACCAAGGAGAAATATGGAAAGGGGAATTATAAATTAGGGAGAACAAAAGAATACTTTGAGGTTTGCCGATGACCTTACAAATTTCCCAGAAGCGTCAAAGAACTTATAATATCAGTTTACCGGATTGGAGAATATCATGAAAAGATCTTATAACATGAACATCAATAAGTCCAAACTGGGTATCAGAATATAGCCGAATTAAACCAGGCGATGTTGATGGAATAAGAATAGTGAACGAGATCCTAAAAAGTAGGAGATGAGTTTTGCTAGTTCGGCAGCAAAATAACTAACTTACAACTAACTTTTAATAACTTAAGTGAAAGCTCCGCATAGCAGCCAGCCGCGTTGACGAGCCAGGGATGGAGGCATAAACCTTTCATACATAGCTGACAACTAGAATCGCAGTAAGATGAAGACGGCATTCAACGAAAGTTAAACTGGTGTGAAATGTACTACATGCATGGATATGCAAGTGACCAGCATCTCATCACAATCGTACAAAGCAGATTAAGAGGGTTGCCATCTATTAGGTTGGTGCATAAGTTCACAGTATTTTTCCATAAGTTAAATAAACACAACAGATACACTTTGGCCATGAATAATACATTCTCCTTGAATATTTGCAACAATCGGCAAACGCTGGGGTAACTTCTTGATTCCGCGACTGTAGAAATCACGTGGTTTTGAGGCGAAGAACTCGTCGACCCATATTCGGAGCGCATTTTCATCTGGAAAGGAAGTTCCTTGACGATTAGCTCTATAGAGAGCGGATAAAATGAAAATCTGAGGGCAACAGATCAGATGATTAAATTGGGTGCGGAATGACTTCCAAACCCAACTCTTGTATAGTGTTTATTCTCTGTCAAGCTGAATGCGTGCGAGCGTAACCGTGGAGTAGGATTGCTCCACGCACTCCTGCGTGTCGTTTTTCTTGGACTGTGTTTGCAGGAGTTCTGAATTGTTGACAATGTCAGCAGTGATGGTTATCGCAGAGAAAGCAATTCGTAGTATACCACAGCGTCCATGGATGCGCGCAAGTTATTTTTACGAGGAGCTGCTGCTTTGTTTGGGTTCAATCATTCCTTTCTTTTCCTTATGTTAGCATAATGTCACCATTTCTCGTCAGCAGTAATGATAGAGGGTAGGAGTGGTCGGTGTTCTTCACGAGACAATTGATGACATGCAAGCAGAGATGCACATATCGCAACCCGCTGGTTTTTGTGATTTTGGCTTAGAGCATGTGGTACCTGTACATTCTATTTTTGAACCTCCCCCATTGCATGGAAACGTCGCACTAAGGTAGAATGACTACAGTTCATCACATTTGCCAGTTCGGGAGTACAATAACGAGGATTATTGCGGGTTAGTTCGTTCAAACGATCTTCGTCAAATCCTGAAGGTCTTCCTGAACGTGGAGAAACACTAATGTCAAAACGATCTTCCTTAAAACGAGAAAATCATTTTCTTGCTGTGCTCTGTCCAAAAGCATTACCCTTACACACGGCGCAAATTTTTCTGGCTGCCTCCCCTACTGTCACCACCCTATTGAACTCAGACAAAAGAATATGCCGGAACTGTTCCTTTTTCTCCTTTTGGCACTCCATTTTTTAGCGTTCACAGCTCCACCTACCGTCTCCAAATATGAAAACTCAGATAACAACAGTGAACTACAGATAAAAAATGACAAGTGATAACTAAACCCGTAGCAACCGGAATACCAACACGTGAAACAAAAACACTACGAACTTATGCGCCAACCTAATAAAATACAGAATGGCAACAGCAGGAAAAGCGTTACTGAAAAAGAGAATTTTGCTATCGGCGAATATAAATTGATGAGTTACACAATCTGTTCAGAAAATATTTGCCCGGGGTACAAGCGAAAGTAAAGGATGAAGAGGAGAAGTTTTTGAAATATGGTGCTACAGAAGAATACTGGAGATTAGGTTGGTAGATTGAGTAACTGATGAGGAGGGACTGAATCGAATTGGGGAGAAAAGAAATTTGTGTACAGCTTAACTAAAAGAACGTGTAGGTTGATAGGGCACACCTTGAGGCATTAAGAAATGCAATGGTAGGAATTGAGGGGGGTAGCGGTCAAAATTGAATAGGAAGACTAAGGCTTGGCCACGGTAAGAAGGCTGCAGTAGTTATGCAAAGATGAGGAGACTTGCAAAGGACAGACTACCGTGGAGGGCTACCTCGACCCATTTTCCATACTGAGGGCCACACTACACACAGCAAACCGTTCGTGAGGCATATCCCTGTGGTGCAGATGGTACGGTGCTGCACACGAAAGGCATGCGAGTTCGAGTTGCAATCGTTCATAGAGGATTTATATCTCACAAAAATAAAGACTGTAGTAACAGATGCAGCAGAAAAAGAAAAAGAAAACGAAGAAACAGAAATAGTTCAACGAAAATTGTCAGAGAGAAGTAGAAAGGAGGAAAGAGGTCTGGATGCTGTGGCTGCATAATAAGGAGAGTGAGGACAGGAGAGAGATCTTCAAAGCGGTTAGAAGAGAAACAGCAAGAGTTCTACGAAAAGAGAAAAGGAAATATCTAACTGGAGTACTAGAATCTATAGAAGTGGAAAGCAGCAATGGAAATTCGAAGAAATTGTTTCAGTATACAAAGAAAAGTAAGAGAGGTTATCAAAGTGAAAACCTATTCATGAAAGATAAAAATCAAAATATGCTGGAAGATATCCTAGAAAGATTGAAAGAGAAATGTTAAATTGCACTGATCCGCACATAACCTTCAATTACGCAATGTCTGAGAGTGACAGCATTAATAATGACAAATGTAGAATCACAGAACATGAAGTGATCCACACCATTCAAAAGCTCAAAAACAACAAGGCCGCAGGCGAGGACCAGATATCAGCAGAGATGTTAAAAGAGGGCGGATGCAAACTACACAAAGAAATTTATAACCTCTTCACAATGATCTGGAAAACTGAAACACTGCCGGAAGATTGGAAAACTGTAATAATTTGTCCTATACACAAGAAAGGAAACAGAATGGAGTGTGGAAATTACAGAGGAATCAGTTTGCTGAACATAACATACAAAATCCTTTCAATGATCATTCTGGAAAAACTTAAATCTTACGCAGAAAACATTCAAGATTACCAGGCTGGATTTCGAAAAAACCGTTCCACAACTGATAAATTGTTTACTATACGATAGGTCTTTGAGAAGTACTGGGAATTTAACAAAAACATCTACTGTGTCTTCATTGATTTCCAGCGAGCCTACGACAGCATCCACAGAAGTAGCCTCTACAACACATTACGAGAACTTAGTATACCCAGTGAAATCATTAGGATGATACAACTGTGCATGGATGGCTTCCAGGCAGCAGTGAAGTTCAGAGGATCCATATCTCCCACCGTTCCAATTAAAACAGGCTTACGACAGGGAGACGCTCTTTCTTGTGTCCTCTTCAATCTTGCATTAGAGAAAGTGGTTCGCGAGAATAATTTACATCTATACAATGGTCTCCGATTCGAACCAAGTGAAGTAAAACTCCTGGCTTATGCAGATGATATAGTGTTGCTGACTGAAACTGAAGAAGAACTGAAAGACATGTACAAATCTCTCAGGCACAGTGCCAGCAAAATGAGGCTTTTGATTAACCAAGAGAAAACCGAATATATGGAAATAGGTCGAGTCATAAACCCAAATCCTTACTTTGGAATTGGCCAGCATTCTAAATTCAAAAAAGTTCCCGGTTTAAATACCTTGGATCACGTTTCAACAGTAAAAATATCATAACAATGGATAGAGATGAAAGAATAGCCTTAGGGTCAAGATGTCTGTACTCACTAAGCAACCCACTAAAAAGTAAAGCTTTGTCAATCTCCACAAAGATGAAGATATACAACACTATCATCTGCCCCGTAGTACTGTACGGTTCAGAAAGCTGGACACTTACGAAGAATGAAAGAGAAAAACTGAATGTTTTCGAAAGAAAAGTAATGAGAAAAATCTGGGGACTTGTGTTGGAGAATGGTGTATGGAGAATTCGAAAGAACAATGAAATTTATTAGTTAATGAAGCAACCCACTATCATCCAGAAATTAAAAAGTAGAAGACTGCAATGGGCTGTACATGTGGCTAGAACGGAAAACAACAGAATCACCGAGAAAGCATTTGAAGGAACTCTCCAGGCAACAAGACCATTGGGCCAACCCCGTACAAGGTGGAAAGATGACATAGAGAAGGACATCGCAGAACTAGGAATTTCCGCAGGTTGGAGAGAGGCTGCGAGAGATAGAAGGCGGTGGAAGCAGATCGTTGATGCATCGCGTGGTCTACAGGGGCCTGCGATCGCTGAGAAGAGAGAGAGAGGATGTTTCCTTTATCAATAATGTATCTGTCGTGCAGAGCTGCTGACTCCAAAGCGAATACTCACGGAGGAAAATGGAGAGTTGTGGACTGCGGCAGCAGTGATGGGCTCAGGCCGATGGTCAGCGCGTGTGTTCCTGCAGGCCGCTGACCTTTGCTGCGGAAAGCGCTTCAATGGGCGAAGGACACGCCACGCCGCGAGGCCAGGCCATCCCAGGCCGGTATTAATAACGGCAGCATTGTTCGCCCTCGCAACACCCAGCGCTCCCAAATTGCGCTGCAGGAACGTTAATGACAGCAGCCTCCTTTTTGCCATCAGCGACACAAGATGTTCTACCCCGCAGCCAGACGGTGTTTCTTGCAGCGTCCTAGAACCATCAAGTCGCAGATTCAGGAGAATGTGTGTAGAACGTACGAATTCGTATTATGCACATATCATTCTCCATTCGACTTTGTTTGAAACTTCTGCGGTAAAAGAGTATTTGCTCACGTTGAGTGAAAGATTTTGTTGCCTGATGTATAATTTTGACAGCAGATTCAGTGTTCTTTGCTTCTAACTATCAGTAATTACGAGATAATCACACTGTTATATAATCCTTCCGCTCGACTGGCAATGATTGTTCAAATTTATTGGTAGCGAAACGTCAACGAATCTTCTGCCACACACTGACGTGACAAAAGTCGTGGGATACCTCCTAATGTCGTGTCCGACCTCCTTTTGCCCGGCATCTACGTAGCAGCTGAAAATGGCATGGACTCAATAAGTCGTTAGAAGTAAACTGCAGAAATAAGGGATCTTGCTGCCTCTATGCCCTTCCATAATGGCGTAAGTACTGCTCGTGCACGAACTGACTTCTCGATTATATACCATAAATGTTCGATGTAATTCATTTCGGCCGATCTAGATGGTCAAACAATTCGCTTGAACTGTTCAAAATGTTCTTCAAACGAATCGCGGACAATTGCGGCAGGTGACATGGCGCATTAACATCCATAAAAAAATCCATCATTGTTTGGTAACATGAAAACCACGAATGGCTGCAGATGGTCTCCAAGTAGACGATCATAGCAATTTCCAGTCAATGCTCGGTTCAGCTCCAACAGAGGATCCAGTCCATTCCGCGTAAACACAGTACATAATTGTGGAGCCACCATCACCACTTTCACAGCATCTTGTTGACAACTTGGGCCCGTGGCTTCCTAGGGTCTGTGCCGCACTCGAACTCTACCATCAGTTCTTACCAATTGAAATCGGGATTCATTTGACAAGGCCACGGTTTTCCAGTCGTCTAGGGTCCAACCGATATAGTCACGAGCCCAGAAGAGGAGCTGCAGGCAATACTGTGCTGTTAGCAAGCGAAGTCGAGAGGATATAAAATGTAGACTGGCAATGGCAAGGAAAGCGTTTCTGAAGAAGAGAAATTTGTTAACATCGAGTATAGATTTAAGTGTCAGGAAGTCATTTCTGAAAGTATTTGTATGGAGTGTAGCCATGTATGGAAGTGAAACATGGACGATAAATAGTTTGGACAAGAAGAGAATAGAAGCTTTCGAAATGTGGTGCTACAGAAGAATGCTGAAGATTAGATGGGTAGATCACACAACTAATGAAGAAGTATTGAATAGGATTGAGGAGAAGAGAAGTTTGTGGCACAACTTGATTAGAAGAAGGGATCGGTTGGTAGGACATGTGTTGAGGCATCAAGGGATCACCAATTTAGTATTGGAGGGCAGCGTGGAGGGTAAAAATCGTAGAGGAAGACCAAGAGATGAATACACTAAGCAGATTCAGAAGGATGTAGGTTGCAGTAGGTACTGGGAGATGAAGAAGCTTGCACAGGATAGAGTAGCATGGAGAGTTGCATCAAACCAGTCTCAGGACTGAAGACCACAACAACAACAACAACATAGCAAAGGCACTAGCATCGGTCGTCTACTGCCATAGCTCATTAACGCGCTGTCCTAACAGATACGTTCGTCGAACGTCCCACGTTGTGACAACTCTACGCAAAGGCCGCTGTCGTCGTTAAGTGAAGGCTGTCGGCCATTGCGTTGTCCTTCGTATTCTCGGCGCATTCTTGACACTGTGGATGGCGGAATTCTGAAGTCCCTGATGATTTCCGAAATGAAACGTCCCATGCGACTAGCTCCAACTGCCATTCCGCGTTCAAAGTCTGTCAATTCCCGTCGTGTGACAATAATCACGTCGGAAACCTTTTCACGTGAATCACCTGAGAACAAATGACAGCTCCACCAATGCACTGCTCTTTTATACCTTGTGTACGCGATACTACCGCCATTTGTATACGTGCATATGCCAATGGCTTTTCTCACCTCAGTGTATAATACGAGCATCATGATAGTTATTTCCCACAACTGGATTCAGATTGAGCTAAAGCGTTCGATCCTTAACACATTAAAATCACACATTCAAAAATGAAAAACATAAAACAACCCGACCATTAATGTAAATATTCCTCTGAACTAAAGAAATCTCTATGATAAACATAAAATACTCACTAGCAGTCACGAAAATATTCTTATTTTTTAGCTATTGTTTATTTAACCTTATCAGATTACGGCCTAAAGCCGTCTCTTACATTGAACCAGGAAGAACACATACCAAAAAACATTAAAAAACATGCACAAAAATAATACTATAACTATTATAGTAACAATGAAAGGACATTAATAATGATATGATTAGTACATATGAAACCGCGTTTAGTATTATCAGAAGCGGAAGCGGTAATAAAAGAAGAGAAGATAGAAATGACAGCGAAAACTGCTGTTAAGAAAGAAAACAATTTTTATAGGTAACTCTGTGGACAAGGTGGAGGGAAAAGTGGTTGGGGAGAGGGGATTGACGAGGCCAGCTGCAGCCAAGTATACGGAAGAGATAGTGATTGTGATAGAAGGTGGACAATTAGCTGTCTTTGAAAGGAATTTGGTTTTTCTCATATTTTGAGGAAGATTGTTCCAGAGTCGGGTTCCCGGTACAAAAAGTGATTTTGAGAATATGGCAGTGTTATGTAGTGGTACACAGAGGATTTTACTGGGAACGAGTATTTCTGCTGTGCTGTTAAGTCAATAGCGTAAGAGTTGAAGACAAACGAGTGGAAGTGCAATTATTGAGCAGACGTTAGTGCAAAGACAGGGTATGATAATCTCACCTTTGTCGGCACGTAGTCATGACAATCGTTCGTAGGGGGGAGTGATATGGTCGAAATAGTGTGCGACACATGTATCGCAGATAAGCATTCGTTACCAGTTCCAGCCGACGTGAGCTCTCATACGAAAATTCTTGAGATTATGATCACAGCAACCAAGTATGGGAGTATTAGTGACTCTACGAGTCTCTTTTTAAGCTCAACCAATGAAAAGCCCTACGTCGTTCTACCAAGAACCGACGGAAGACTCTGTTAACATGATTTCTTTTTATAGTTCTTTAGTGAATGAAGTGACGCTGGCACCATCTTGCAGACTGAAATTGTGCCCTCAGTCGAGTCTAAGTGATGTTCCGGAATTTTCCGCAACTTATTAATGGAAGAAGAAATGTTACTTCTGTGCCGTTTAGGATTAAGGGTGGAAGAGAATCTCTGAAGCGAGGGGTTATAAGTCTGTTGTGAGCAACAATATTGCATGGGTTTGGAAACGATTGTACTTCAAAACTATGTTCTGGGGCCCCCTCTGATAATACAAGTAAGTACATGGTTTTGTTTCAGTTTGTCAGTCGCTTCTGCAATAGCAGTCGTAGTGCTGCTATTTTCCCGGAGACCTTACTTTTCCGGAAACCTTACTGGTACTCACCTGAAAAGTTACGTGATTATTGTAAGAGTGACCCTTTTCACAGTTCAGCACTAATAAATATGACAACACTTCACTACCTTTCGTAACTTAGCTACAACATTGAAATATCCTGGTGACAACGTTCACCAGTTCATCACTCACTTCATCAAAGTACTGTGGGTGAAATCAGAGCATGATTGCAAAAAAGGGCAGTTTTGGTTACATGATACACTGTAACAACTCATATGAAGACATAGTATCATCCACAAGTTCTTTAAAATTTGTTAATTTGAAGATTCCGCGGAAAACCGTTCACAGCAATCTTGAAGAACTGTCATATTGTTTTCTCCGTGCATACGACATCCTTTTTCGGTTCATCCACGTACTGAGGTGAAGATACGTATGACGCCTAATTTGTCTTCAGGTGACCTGACTTACATCCGAAATACAGAAAATATATCTTTTCAGAAGGCATACATGTACATTTCCTCAAAGCAAATACCATTTCATCTCATAGGGGTCTGTATAGCAGAGGTTACTGGCATTGTAAAAAAATTACGCTTTTTTACTTAATAATTAATAGTAGCTATTAGATTTGTGGCTGGAAATATACCAGAAGACAACTATCACAAAAATACCTCGTGATGCATCAAAATACCACTTCTTTAATATTACAATTGTCAATAACAGGAAACCTTTATCTGGTCACGACGCTACTGATAACGTGATGACGACATTCAGAGAAGCTACACAGGCATCTGATGATACCATGCCTTCAGAGCAACGACATGTTCACTTCACGGTGATCTGGTTATATCGTGCCCTGGTATTTAGTAAAGTAATAGTAATTACAGATAATGACTGCACTACGAAAACACCTGTTAACACGCAAGTTTTAACGTCAGTTTAGATTGTGGCACCAAATCAACGAAGTGTATTCAGAGAACATTATTTACACCACTTGTCTGTCAAGCTCTACTGGCCAGTTTCGACGGCGTGCTCGTTTTCAAGTGGACATCTGTATGTGACCACATCATCTTCGTATGTACATAACAAAAATCTAATGACATGTACAAATACACAGGCATGGTCGTCAATTGAACAACTATCCAGAAAGCACAAATACATAATTGTTTATAGTACAGCCGTATGTCTTTACAAGTACACGCGAGTAGGTTTAACATTTTCCTGAACTGTAAATCGTAACTGTTTACAGTTGTGTATTCGTGCTTCGTGGATATTTATTCCGAGATTGTGTCCATTGACGTCAATGCCATGCATATTTTAGCAAGGCATATGATTTTTATTACGTAACAGGGGCACTGGACTAGCATTCGGGTGATGGACGGTTTACGTCTGAGTCCGACCATCCAGATTTAGTTTTTCCGTGATTTGTCGAAGTCGCTCCAGTCAAATCCCGGGATGGTTCCTTTGAAAGAGAATGGCCGATTTCATTCCCCAGTGCCCTCGATATCGACGGTATACGAGGGTCGATCTAAGAATAAATATAGTTCGCCGTTGACCATAGATTTTATTTATTTCAAAACTGCAGTTTCGACCTTTGGGTCACTTTCAAGTGATATTGCAAAAGATTGTGATTCAGCACGAGCCAGACTTTAACATCCTCTCACATGTATACGTGTCATCGTCAAAAATAAATCGTTAACAATGACATGTCTACATGTAAGAGTATTTTAAAGTATGACATGGGCTGAAGCAAAATCTTTTGCAGTACCACTTGAAAATGGCCCAAAGGCCGAAACTGCGTGAAATAAATAATTTCTACAACTAACGACGAATATGATGTCCTTTAAAAAGTTCTACATGACTGTGAACCTCGACCATTAGAAGGTAAACATAGTTTGTTTATCCAGTCTTTTTTATTGAAGATAATTAAAGAAAACGTTTGTTCGGCACATTTTGATATTCTAGCTATTTTTTATAAGTCGCCACTCAAATTTAAACGTTCGTCGTAGCGCCCCACAAGCTTTCGTGTGCCTGGTGCATATTCAGTTACCGCCAAGTTGTTGAACCAATCACTAACGCCCTCTTTCAGTAGATTATATTTCCATAGTGCTTTCCGCCCGAGAAATTCTTCAATGTGGGAAGAAACTGGTAATCGCTCGGGGCCAAGTCAAGGGCATAAGGCAAAGGGTTCCCATTCAGACTGTCGAAACAAACCATTCGTCAACGGAGCAGAATGCTGGTGAACACTATCCAATGCAGCTGGACAACAATCTTCGCTATTTGTTATGAATGGTAAGGCGCAATCGGTGACAGTAGGGCGATGCATTTATGGGTAGGACGCTGTTTCGATCCCAAAACGCTGTGGCCATAACTTTTTTGGTGCTCGTGATATAGTTGCCTTTTTTCGATGTTGTTGGGGATCACGATGCCAGCATTCCATGTTTAACAGTGCCGGAATGGCCGATCCAGATTTTAATAGCGTAAATGACTGCGTAATCAAGTGGTGGCCTAATCTCGTAATGTTACACTGAATAAACTTCAGAGCGTTAGCCGATAGTAAGTATTTTCATGTGTGGGATTCTTAGTTGAATACACTCAAATTAAATTTACTGTGCAACAAAAAAAGTAATAAGACTGTACTCGTATACTCGCCTTGTACTTTTACTCAAACATGAAAAAACCAGGATCAAGAACATTAAATAAATATCACATTGTGGCACTAAAAATATAGTTGCTACAGGTCAGTAGTACCTTTGTTGTTGAATTATAAGTATGCAAGCACCCAGAAACCCATTCAGTTATTGGAAACACACTCGCACCCAACCCAACAACTTGATGTAATATTGCAAATAAACCAGCGTAAACACGTCCACGCCACCAGTCAAGAACAAAAATTGCGCGGCCTGTGGTTCTCAGCCAATCAGAACACTTGTGATAAGACCATGCGCACGCCATATACGGACGGGTTGTTCATTTGACAACATTACCTATTTATTACGTGAGAAATCAGAATCTGCAAAACGGATCAAATGCACTGAATGAATCGGAGCAGTTGTGACTGTTATTTTACTAAATAGTAGAAAAATTATGAGAAGGGATATGGAGAAAACACATTTATATGTTGGTGCTGTTACAACGAAAATGTTGGTCGTACGTCGACTATATGCGATATTACAGTTGGAACAACGTTTTGCTTTAAGGAGAAGACAGGTACTGTATTACTTTTGCAAGTGAGAGCCTGATAATAATTAGTTTCTTTATTTTCACGTATTCGCTTTGGCTGCACCTCACCCCGTTACAGGATTCCGCCATAGTGAGGCGACTATGCCACGCGATGCTGGTATTTCTCGTTCAAATTAATTTCTCCAGGTACATTATATACCTGCTACAGGTACCGTCGCAACTGTCGTGATGAGCTTGTAGTTTTGGATTTGCAGCTCTGGAGAGTGCACAATTAGAAATAAGTGACACTGGTGTTTTTACGGAGTAAATTCTTTTGTATGAAACAGTTTCTGCTCATTGATTAATACGACACAGTTCAAAACTTAATCATATCAAACCACAGTCGTCGAAATATTCAAACCTGATACTGTGCACTTTCAACGTTTCACTAGTGACTCACCGAGTTGACACTTTACTCAGAATTATCACTACCTTTCTACAGTTCCCACGATACATCACACATATTGATTTGAGTGTTTTATAAGTGTCTTTCATGGCGAAAACCAACGTACCAGCCACGCCACGCGTCAACAATCTATGTTTCTCCTATTCGTCATCGTCCTATCACTTGACTGTTCAGTTTCGACAGTCAAAATCAAGCTCTCTTATTGGTCAAGATACATACAGTTATACTGAAACATTTATCCTCTTCAATAAAATTCTTCAGGGTATCAGACCGCATCGTCATAATTTAAAATGCGCCAACGTTTCGGCCAGCGTTGCAGCTAGCCTTCATCAGGGCCTTACGTTAACTGCTAAATGAACACACTTGGTTCCTTAAATAGCTGCACGAGAAAACCGTGTCGTTACTTGATTGGTTGTAAAAGGAGGAGGAGGAGGGGTGAAAGGTATGCTTTATTGGTGTTTCCTTTATTATCTGTCATTGGCGATAGAAATAGCCAAAAGACCCGCCAACATGAATAGAGAGGACGGGTACAAGCTTCCGAGGTCTTGGCTGCCTGCAATAGCAGGGCTACGGAGCGGCGGCAGAGCCGTGGCGGCCCATGCAGACACGCGGAGAGCCGCAGTAGTGGTCGCGAGCACACAAAGCAATGGCACGCCGCAGCCGGCTTCTGGACAGCATGGAAACAGTGTGACGTCACAGCCATCACCTGTTCGCTATTCGTCCGTCTCCTCCAATGGGGTGGATTAATATAAAGACCAATAGAAAACAGCTATTTCAGCCAATGACAGATAATAAAGGAAACACCAATAAAGCATACCTTTCACCCCTCCTCCTCCTCCTTTTACAGCCAATCAAGTAACGACACGGTTTTCTCGTGCAGGTATTTAAGGAACCAAGTGTGTTCATTTAGCAGTTAACGTAAGGCCCTGATGAAGGCTAGCTGCAACGCTGGCCGAAACGTTGGCGCATTTTAAATTATGACGATGCGGTCTGATACCCTGAAGAATTTTATTGAAGAAGACAACGGCCGCGGAAGCCTACGCTTACATGAAACATTTATGTTCAGCTAGATGTAATATTTGAAGATACTGACATTTGTTACTAAATATAATGAATAAAATAAAGTCCGAAAGGAAAAGTACTTATATAGCTCCCCTAGAGTTAAACCTTTGTACTCTGCCTGATGTTTTGTTTCTGAACTATACGAAACCCAGGTATCGTAATGAGGAACAGAGTGGTTCAAAAACTTATCGCCATCCTTGCCATAGCGAATGAGAAAGTCGGTCCACGTCCTATTCATTTTCTTTGCGTTTATATGTCAGATGCTGAGGATCCCACCTGCTACGCACTTCTCTGTAGCTCAAATCACCAATAACAATTTGATACAGAACTGATTGTGAATTTTCAGGAAAGCACAAGCACAGTCCATCAGTAGTCTATCCTGCTGAATTGTTTCCTCAGTGCTTGATTTGCGTTCATTAGCCACAGCTGAAGGTCGGCTTGCTCGCCCTTCATCATCATGAATATTCGTTCGTTCGCCATTAATCACGGTACATCATTTTCGAAATGAGACTTCGTTCATCACATTTCCATAAACTAAGGTTATCTGTCTGTAAATTTTGATAGACCGGAATTTTTTTGCATTCGGACACCGTATTACACTGCAAACCTCACACTTGTGAGGGTGTCGTTAATTTTGTCACACATTTTGATATCGCAGAAATAAAGAGTAAACAACCTTTACTGTTCGCTCGTAGTGTCATATTGGCGTCAAAGTTTAGGAATGTCTGCGTACGTTGGCAGTGGTGAGGGGAGAATTGCGCGGCTCGCCACATCAAAACTTTCTTCCCTCTTAAAATGATCCTCATGCTTGCGAGGATGGTGCTGAATCACGTCTGCATTCGGGCGGTCTTCAAATTTCATTCTCGAGCGTCATGCGTAACTCATTTCTCAAGGAAGATCCGATCCCAGACGACTGCCTCTGCTAGAGCTGTGCATCTTTGCAAAGGAATCGCCAGATTTCTCTTACGGACACTCGAAAGCTTTGACCGGTAGCGGCCATTCAGAGCGCTGAACACGTATACTTCGGTCTGGGTCCCTTTTGGAGCTATACACTAGACTCGGGCTGCTGATAAAATATCGATATATTTTTCAAAAAAATATTTCTTTCTGTCCGACATATCGGTCTATAGATATCGAAATGGCAACACTGTGTGCCGATATTTTTATTTTAAATTATATTTTTTTCGCAATTTTTAGTAAATATTTGAAATTGTTCTTTTGAAATTGTAGTAAAAAGTAATTTTACTTTCACTATGCGAAGGAGTCTTATTACTTTTTGAGCTTTCATCTCGTCCTGTCTTTCTTTACGACTGTATGAAGCAAGTATCGCTGGCACAGAGAGGAACTCCGATTGTACTGGAGGGCGGCGCTGTGAATGTAAAAACAAAATTTCCGATGTGAAAAAACAGCACACCAGTTGCGTTAAAAGATAAATGGAAAAACAAGATTTCCGATGCGAAGAAATAGCACACCAGTTGCGTTAAAAATCAATTTTAACGCAACTAGTGTGCTATTTCTTCACACCGGGGTTCTTCAAGGACAGTTATTGAAAATGATGAACAAAAATAAAAAAAAATTCAAATGTGTGTGAAATCTTGTGGGACTTAACTGCTAAGGTCATCAGTCCCTAAGCTTACATTCTACTTAACCTAAATTATCCTAAGGACAAACACACACACCCATGCCCGAGGGAGGACTCGAACCTCCGCCGGGACCAGCCGCACAGTTCATTGCTGCAGCGCCATAGACCGCTCGGCTAATACCGCCCGGCGAACAAAAATCTAAAGGACAACATCGGTCTTTGATGTGGGCGGAGACTTGTGAGGAGAAATGTTGACGTAATCGGCGCTCGGTGCTACTAACAGAAACTGCAACGTTTAACTTCACCACCAAATGTTGACAATAAAACTACTAGGTAGCTGGCGTTCGAGGAAATGCAAAAACAGGGAAGTCGACATGAAGTGTTCCGGAAAAATCCGATAATTCCGAACAAATTCGATATGTGACGAAACCGAACAAGGGACCTATCCAAAACCTTTTATTGTTCGACTTACATGGAGTTACCGTTGTTAGCAAAGTGGTTATCGCCAAGAGCGAATGTGCATCGTTTAGCTTCAGTTCTTGCTCTATGGGGATAAGCAGGCTGCTAGTTTGTTGATGCACAGAACTTCTAATAATAAATAAATACTTAAAAATACAGCTCTAGAAGTGGCAGTCTATTTACAGCTTGCATCTGATATTTTTTCCGTCGACATATCGATAAATCTTCAGATATAGCGACAGCATGTAATGATTTTTTTTTTAAAAAATATCGATATATCGGATTCCCGATGCTTTTAAAAATGTCAACAGTCCTACACAAAACACTCTTATTTCTGACAGCAGATCGAACGGGCGTGATTTAGATACTTGGCTTGTCTTTTCAAGATGAGCGCATTGAACCTACAACTGCCAGCAATACAGTGAGATCGCAGTGAAGGACGAGTATTCTGGGTGCATTTATATGCTTGGAAATCAGGCTTGCTTTTAGGTTATGTGGAACTGTATTTTGCATTCTAACTTACCATGGGTAGTATTACGTCTTTTTAATCGTTTTTGATCTTATCAGAAAACACGGTGATCGGTATCCTTATCTGAGCTAACAATACGTTAATGCAAGTGACTTACAGTTTCTGTCATTCATAAGATCATGTTTCAGAATCTTTTAACCTTATTTTTAATATTCTTATGCCATTGTGTTCGGTGGGGACGTTTAGTGGTTTGATCTGATACCTGTATTTGTCCATAACGAATGACCTTATATATGATGTCTTTTAACCTTATTGCATTCCTTATACGTTTGGTCTTGCACCTCTTCCTTTGCCCACGAATTCCACCACGTGTCCCGTATATCTGTAAGTGAATGCTTCAGAATTATTTCATAAAAATGTGTACCATTTATTTTCCCTGCAATTAATCCAAGGATAAAGGAGCATGAATGCGTAAGTGCTTGCGATTATCTTCCGTGACAATTTCACAGCACGTCAGGTGAGACTACATAATGCCCTACTCTGAGAGACGCTGCAGCAGAGACGGTATCATCGAAACTTATTCTTCCATCACACCAACTTATAGATCTACAGTTCGTTAAGCAATATACATCACACTTGAGAATGACATGAGGGCGTGCTGAAAAGTTATGCGTCGGAATTTTGTACGTGAAACTCGTAATGCTATTTCAATAAAACAAACGTTATTAACATTCTACATCTTTACTCTGCATTTCTACATACTTACTTCTCGCCGGCCGGAGTGGCCGAGCGGTTCTAGGCGCTACAGTCTGGAACCGCGCGACTGCTACGGTCGCAGGTTCGAATCCTGCCTCGGGCATGGATGTGTGTGATGTCCTTAGGTTAGTTAGGTTTAAGTAGTTCTAAGACTGATGACCTCAGAAGTTAAGTCCCATAGTGCTCAGAGCCATTTGAACCATTTGAACTTACTTCTCTACATAGTCACCATGGCGACGGACACATTTCTCCCAACGAGAGACCAGTTTGTTCATACCGTCCCTGCGGAATATTTGACTTTGTTGACGGAATCACAACCTCACCTGTGCTTGCACCGCTTCGCCATTATCAAAGTGAAATCCTCCAAGGTGTTCTTTAAGTTTCGGAAACAGTCGACGCTCGGACTGGACCAAGTCAGAAGTGTATAGAGGACGATTGGTGTCAGTGAACCCAAGGCGTCGTACTGTTGCGGATGTCGCGGCGCTGGTATGTGGCGTAACACTATCATACCGAAGGAGCGGGTGCCCCACGCGTGGACGAACTCATCGAATTCGAAATCCGATTATAGGACGCTGTTTCTCGCGCACTGACATAGTTACGTTACACACAGCCACGTTACACGGTATAATTCAGACCCTTCCAGACGTGAAGAATAAAGATGTGGAATTTTAGTAACGTTCGTTTCATTTAAACAGTTTTAAGAGTTTTCACATAAGAAATTCGAAGGCTCTACTTTTCAGCACGCCCTCTTATTTGTACTGTTCAAGTTCAATCTGTAAGAATCAACTTTTTTCGTTACGCTTTGCGATAGTTTTGCCATCCGCGAAACGTCATCAGAATAATCAGATTTCTTTTTTAATAGGTCATGTTCAGTGTCTGGAGTATATCTCAGAGCAGAAACCAGGTTCATATTCTCACCTGAACACAGAGGTTCAGTTTCAAAAGGAGTGATTGGCTTAGGTTAGAGAATTCCCTCCCTAGGCCCGACAACACGCCTCCTGAGACGCGGCAAGATAGGAGTAGGCAAAATGCAACAGGGAATAACAATATTAATGTGCTAATAGTAAACTGCAGGAGCGTCTATAGAAAGGTTCCAGAACTGCTCTCATTAATAAACGGTCACAACGCCCATATAGTACTAGGGACAGAAAGTTGGCTGAAACCAGATGTAAACGGTAATGAAATCTTAAACTCAGATTGGAATGTATACCGCAGAGACGGGCTGGACAGTGAAGGGGGAGGCGTGTTTATAGCGATAAGAAGTACAATAGTATCGAAGTAAATTGACGGACATCCGAAATGTGAAATGATTTGGGTGAAGGTCACGGTTAAAGCAGGCTCAGACATGGTAACTGGGTGTCTCTATAGGCCCCCTGGCTCAGCAGCTGTTGTGGCTGAGCACCTGAATCTTAATTTGGAAAATATTTCGAGTAGATTTCCCCACCATGTTATAGTTCTGGGTGGAGATTTTAATTTGCCGGATATAGACTGGGAGACTCAAACGTTCATAATGGGTGGCAGGGACAAAGAATCCAGTGAAATTTTTTTAAGTGCTTTATCTGAAAACTACCTTGAGCAGTTAAACAGAGAACCGACTGGTGGCGATAACATATTAGACCTTCTGGTGACAAACAGACCCGAACTATTTGAAACAGTTAACGCAGAACAGGGAATCAGCGATCATAAAGCGGTTACGGCATCGATGATTTCAGCCGTAAATAGAAATATTAAAAAAAGGTAGGAAGATTTTTCTGTTTAGCAAAAGTGACAAAAAGCAGATTACAGAGTACCTGACGGCTCAACACAAAAGTTTTGTCTCAAGTACAGATAGTGTTGAGGATCAGTGGACAAAGTTCAAAACTATCGTACAATATGCGTTAGATGAGTATGTGCCAAGCAAGATCGTAAGAGATGGAAAAGAGCCACCGTGGTACAACAACCGAGTTAGAAAACTACTGCGGAAGCAAAGGGAACTTCACAGCAAACATAGACGTAGCCAAAGCCTTGCAGACAAACAAAAATTACGCGAAGCGAAATGTAGTGTGGGGAGGGCTATGCGAGAGGCGTTCAATGACTTCGAAAGTAAAGTTCTATGTACTGACTTGGCAGAAAATCCTAAGAAATTTTGGTCTTATGTCAAAGCGGTAGGTGGATCAAAACAAAATGTCCGGACACTCTGTGAACAAAATGGTACTGAAACAGAGGATGACAGACTAAAGGCCGAAATACTAAATGTCTTTTTCCAAAGCTGTTTCACAGAGGAAGACTGCACTGTAGTTCCTTCTCTAGATTGTCGCACAGATGACAAATGGTAGATATCGAAATAGACGACAGAGGGATAGAGAAACAATTAAAATCGCTCAAAAGAGGAAAGGCCGCTGGACCTGATGGGATACCAGTTCGATTTTACAGAGTACGCGAAGGAACTTGCCCCCCTTCTTGCAGCGGTGTACCGTAGGTCTCTAGAAGAGCGTAGCGTTCCAAAGGATTGGAAAAGGGCACAGGTCATCCCAGTTTTCAAGAAGGGACGTCGAACAGATGTGCAGAACTGTAGACCTATATCTCTAACGTAGATCAGTTGTAGAATTTTGGAACACGTATTATGTTCGAGTATAATGACTTTTCTGGAGACTAGAAATCTACTCTGTAGGAATCAGCATGGGTTTCGAAAAAGACGGTCGTGCGAAACCCAGCTCGCGCTATTCGTCCACGAGACTCAGAGGGCCATTGACACGGGTTCACAGGTAGATGCTGTGTTTCTTGACTTCCGCAAGGCGTTCGATACAGTTCCCCACAGTCGTTTAATGAACAAAGTAAGAGCATATGGACTATCAGACCAATTGTGTGATTGGAT
Organism: Schistocerca serialis cubense; assembly: GCF_023864345.2. NCBI lineage: Eukaryota > Metazoa > Arthropoda > Insecta > Orthoptera > Acrididae > Schistocerca > Schistocerca serialis. The sequence continues at coordinate 328,391,906 of NC_064642.1, forward strand.
TGAAGAGTTCCTAGATAACAGAACGCAGCATGTAATTCTCAATGGAGAGAAGTCTTCCGAAGTAAGAGTGATTTCAGGTGTGCCACAGGGGAGTGTCATAGGACCGTTGCTATTCACAATATACACAAATGACCTCGTGGATGACATCGGAAGTTCACTGAGGCTTTTTGCAGATGATGCTGTGGTGTATCGAGAGGTTGTAACAATGGAAAATTGTACTGAAATGCAGGAGGATCTGCAGCGAATTGACGCATGGTGCAGGGAATGGCAATTGAATCTCAATGTAGACAAGTGTAATGTGCTGCGAATACATAGAAAGATAGATCCCTTATCATTTAGCTACAACATAGCAGGTCAGCAACTGGAACCAGTTAATTCCATAAATTATCTGGGAGTACGCATTAGGAGTGACTTAAAATGGAATGATCATATAAAGTTGATCGTCGGTAAAGCAGATGCCAGACTGAGATTCATTGGAAGAATCCTAAGGAAATGCAATCCGAAAACAAAGGAAGTAGGTTACAGTATGCTTGTTCGCCCACTGCTTGAATACTGCTCAGCAGTGTGGGATCCGTACCAGATAGGGTTGATAGATGAGATAGAGAAGATCCAACGGAGAGCAGCGCGCTTCGTTACAGGATCATTTAGTAATCGCGAAAGCGTTACGGAGATGATAGATAAACTCCAGTGGAAGACTCTGCGGGAGAGACGCTCAGTAGCTCGGTATGGCCTTTTGTTAAAGTTTCGAGAACATACCTTCACCGAAGAGTCAAGCAGTATATTGCTCCCTCCTACGTATATCTCGCGAAGAGACCATGAGGATAAAATCAGAGAGATTAGAGCCCACACAGAAGCATACCGACAATCCTTCTTTCCACGAACGATACGAGACTGGAATAGAAGGGAGAACCGATAGAGGTACTCAGGGTACCCTCCGCCACACACCGTCAGGTGACTTGCGGAGTATGGATGTAGATGTAGATCTATATGTGCACTCGAGAACGAGCACACACTCGAATTTATCAGAAGGTACTTGTTCAAACCAAGAGACTGGTGGTAGAGGTGGTGGAACTGTTACCGCTCTTTGATTCCTTGAATTCTACGATGCTAGGTCTCTGCTGCCCCCCCCCCCCCCCCCTCCCAACACAGACACACAAACACACACACACACTCCCCGCGAATAAGAAGTCAGTTAAGAAAGTTTAGACCATTTCATTTCAGTAACATTTTGTGTGTTGAATAGTGTAATTGGATGCAGAAGCATCCCGACATACTGTGCAAATGACGTCATACCTGGGCCAGCGCGTGGGATGACCGCCGCGCCTGTTGCCACGTTCCGTGCCGCCCACCTGTCTCCCGGTGTAGGACCTGCCGTGCGGCCGGGCCGTGCCCCGCACGCAAATCACGTGCTCCTCAGTCGCTCCGCCAGGGGCGGGAATGCTGTTCCCCGCGGTATGCGGTCACTCCACAAACGAGGGCCGGACGCCTAAGTAACTCGATGGCTTCCTGCGGGGAGCAGCGCGTCGTTACCGAGGTGGAGCAGCAGCTCTGGGAATTATGTCACAAACTTGTTAAAGTAAATCAAGACTATTGTCACCCAGCAAGGCGAACTACAGACCTGGCCACTGTGGTAACACCTTCGTGTTTACGTTCGAGAAACGGAGAGGAAAGCTAGTAACAGCGTACACTCCAGTACTCTTACAAGTGTAGTGCTGGTACGTGCTATACGGGCTGATTCACGAATACACACAAATATTTTAATATGTTATTCTACAAGTAAAACTAAAGAAAAAAGTTCATATAAACATAGGTCCGCAAATGTTTAGCTACCGAGTTACAGCTAATAAAAAAGTTTGCCTGAAATTTAGCAACTTCGCTGATACGAAGCCATTGCAAAACTGTACGGGGTTAAAGTAGGGTGACCAAAACATCCCGGAAAACTGGGATTGTCCCGGTTTTCATCCCTGTGTTCCGGTGTCCCGAAAATTTGTTTCGGGACGCTCAAAAGTCCCGGAATTCAATTCTTAAATACATTTCGTGAAACTTTCTCAAATTTTTGGGATTTCGCTATATTAAAGGAAATACAACACAAGAAATTAATATATTTTAGCTTATTTGTCTAAAACCTGCATTGTCCCATACTAGTAATCACAGTATCAGTATTGATACACTCAGGCAAGAATTTACTTTGAGCGGTACTTTCGCCAACAAGTAGTAAGTTGTATTATTGTAACAGAGCTATGAAACCGTCCGATTGTCGCGCCACTTACTCACACACTCGTTGTCAGAACAGTGTAGTAGTTGATGTTTTGTCAGACAAACTGCAATAGTTTTTTCTCATATTAGTTGTATTATTGCTGCAGTACTGTGAAACGCAATGCTGAAACGTGCCTGCAAGTTCAGTGACCGTTATTCCAAGGAATGGAATTTCATTAAGAAAGGTCGTTTTGATTACGAAGCAGTGTTCCGTATGTAACTGTTTTATTGGTATAAGTCATGGTGGACGATCCGACATCAGGTCAAAGAAACACATTAACACATACAGTGCACCGAGCTGCAGTAAAACTTTACAAAATTATTTTGTGAAACATCAGTCAAGTGAAGAGACGAAAGTTCGAGCATCTGAGCTTACACTAGCCTACCACACAGTAAAAGATCACCAAACTTATAGATCTAGTGATTGTACTAATAAGCTTAACAGCTTTATGTTTGATGATTCTTCCATTGCAAAAAATTTTAGTTCAGCAAGAACTAAAGTGTCAGCCTTAGTGAAAGGAGTTATTGCTCCCCATAGTGTAAAGGAAAGCCTTGAATACATCAAAAAGTCTTCTTTCTACGGGATATCCGCTGATGCCAGCAATCATAAGGCCACTAAAATATTTCCGTTTGTTGTTCAGTTTTTCGATATTAATCAGGGAATTCAGACCAAACTTTTGAAGGTGAGTTCCCTACCTAATGAAACATCTGACGAAATTTCAAGATTTTGTATGAATACTATCGAAATGTTTGATCTTGAGAAAAATAAATAGGTGGCATTTTGTGGGGACAACACCAGCACAAACTTTGGTGGTTTAAAAAGACAAGGCAAATGCAACGTATTTACCAAATTAAACGCAACATTGCATGAAAACATTGAAGGCATAGTGTGCCCTGCACAGATAATTTAGATTATATCAATCTTTTGTATCCTCTTATTAGTTATAATAATCGGGTTAACAAAATGTATCAATAAAACATTAATATTTAAAATTAAGAAACCTGGGTACATGTGGAATGAGGTGTCCATTGGCACCCGGGTGAATGTGTCTCGGTTGTCACCGAAAGTAATTTGGTCATCCTAGGTTAAAGTAAAGTACGATTTCCATTTATTCTGTTGTTAGTGGTCTGGTGATTCTAATAAAACATGTCCCAGACGTGTATCTGCAGTAGTTTTCCCAGAACATCTAGAGAAGCAAAGATTATTGTACAGGTAAATTTGTTTACTTTCCCTTAAGACTGTATAAACGGTTATGTCATTGTTGGCAACCGTTAGTGAGTTCTTTCAGTCGTTTCCTACCCTTGAAACGAGCTAGTTTTATGTACTGTTCAGTGAAAGAACGTAATAAAAACAATGTTTTACGTGAAACCACATGGTAACTGTTGTAGTTTGTGGATTATTTATGAAATATGGATGCCTTTCAAATTTACGACTGTTAACTTTATTACCATAATTTTTTCAAAATTAAATTCTGTAACATTTCTGCTGAAAACTTTGTGCAATTGTCTGGAATTTAAAAAACAAATTGGGCCAAGTAGTTAATTAAAAATTTTACGAAATTACTTAATTTGCTTCTCTGGATGTTCTGGGAAACTACTGCAGATACAAGTCTGAGACATGTTTTATTAGATTCACCAGATCAATAACAACAAAATAAATGGAAATCGTACTTTACTTTAACCCCGTCCAGTTTTGCAATGGCTTCATATTGGCGAAGTGCTGAATTTCTGGAAAAATCTTCTGTTAGCCGTAACTCCGTATCCAAACATTTGCGGAGCAATGTTTATATGAACTTTTTCTTTGGTTTTACTTGTAGAATAATTTACTAAAATATTTGCATACCTTCGTGAATCACCCTGTATCTCCACATGTACCACTGAATTGACTTCCTGTTTAGAACAAGGGAGGGAAACAGAACGTACGGAATACTACGTTACCTTTTCTGCTGAGGACTCTGCGCTCTGCTCCGCCATGTCGTCCGAAAAAAGAAACATAGTTTCGTGGACACATCCTGGAACATTTATGACGGATTTGTTTGACATTGTCGAGTTTGCGAGAAAAATTTTTGGTACAAATCAAAGTTTCAAATAGACCAGCATGTCAAGACAAGTCTTCATATCGCAGGAATGCAGAAGAAAGGACCGCGACATCAACTTCTGACAACAGCAAGTTGCAGTAGCAGGGACCTGTCCAAAGGTGACCAAAAAAGTGGGTTTAACATGGATCTATCAGAAGCATTCATTGCAAGCAATATTCCTCTACACAAACTCACAAACCCTATCCTCAAAGCCGGCCGGGGTGGCCAAGCGGTTCGAAGCTCTACAGTCTGGAACCGCGCGACCACTACGGTCGCAGTGTAAGTAGGCTGTTTATGTTTTCTTATTGGCAACGTTACGTACCGGTCTGTGTGAGAATCACAGGCTGTGCTGTGTGCAGTCTGTGGCTAGTTTTCATTGTTGTCTGCCATTGTAGTGTTGGGCAGCGGCAGCTGGATGTGAACAGCGCAGTTGGAGGTGAGCCGCCAGCAGTGGTGGATGTGTGGAGAGAGATGGCGGAGTTTTGTAATTTGTCATGAACTGCTATATATATTATGACTATTAAGGTAAATACATTGTTTGTTCTCTATCAAAATCTTTCATTTGCTAACTATGCCTATCAGTAGTTAGTGCCTTCCGTAGTTTGAATCTTTTATTTAGCTGGCAGTAGTGGCGCTCGCTGTATTGCAGTAGTTCGAGTAACCAAGATTTTTGTGAGGTAAGCGGTTTGTGAAATGCATAGGTTAATGTTAGTCAGGGCCATTCTTTTGTAGGGATTTCTGAAAGTCAGATTGCGTTGCGCTAAAAATATTGTGTGTCAGGTTAAGCACAGTCATGTACAATTGTTCAAAAGGGGGCGTTTCAGCAGGTTCGAATCCTGCCTCGGCATGGATGTGTGTGATGTCCTTAGGTTAGTTAGGTTTAAGTAGTTCTAAGTTCTAGGGGACTGATGACCTTCGAAGTTAAGTCCTATAGTTCTCAGAGCCATTTTTGAACCTATCCTCAAAGGCTTCCTGCGCAAATATTGCTTAAATCAAAATATACCAGGTGACAACATTGTGTAAAAATTACATACGGACAATTTACGTAAATGTTCTGGAAGAGATACGCAATGAACTCAAGGACAGCATTATCTGGATTTCAGTTGACGAAACTAGACACTTGTAGCCTTTACATAGCAAATTTAACTGTTGGTGCTTAAAAAAGAGCCTTCTTTTTCCTATTCAGCGGCCTACAAAGAACTTGAAAAAGTAAATCATTCTACGATCGCCAGATTTGTGAATGACGGTATTAGAAAAATATTTCCAAAATCTTCTGCACATGAAAGGGTGTGTTTATTTCAGATGCTGCTCCCTATATGATTAAAGCAGGAAAAACCCTCCGAGTATTTTATCCCAATTTGATTCATGTGACGTGCTTTGCTCAGGGAATACATCGCCTTGCTGAAGACAAACGTTCCACGTTTGTGAATGTAAATAAACTGTTGTCACCCACAAAGAAAGTGTTTCTAAAGGCTCCTGTTCGCATCAAGACCTACAAAGAAAAACTACCTCCAGAACCAGTGGTAACTCGTTAAGGTACGTGGGTTGGAGCTGTGTTGTTTTACAAAGAACATTTCGAGACCATTAGAGGGGTAGTAAACGACTTCGATGGTGCAGAGGCTTTGACAGTTTGCCAGTGCCAGGAAGCTTTTAATGATTCCGGTATCAAAAAAGACATTGCTTTGATTAGCACTCATTTTCCTCATATACTTGGAAGTATTAAAAAGCTTGAAGCTCAAGGTTTGGCATTGAATGAATCTATTCAGTTAATGAATAAAATATTCTACTGAATTTCTCATTGCCAGAGGTATTCCCAAGAAAAATTAAAGAAAAGTTTGAAAACATTTTAAGCAATAACCCAGTCTTTGAACACTTGTGCCAAATTGATAGTTTTATTAATGAGACAGGTGAACATTCACCAGAAACAATAAGTGCCAACATAGCACCCAAAGTGAAATACTGCGCGGTTGTCTCAGATGATGTAGAACGATCCTTTTCTGCTTATAAAAAAGTTTTGAGTGATCGAAAACACAATCTTATACCGAACATTTGGAACAGTATTTGGTCGTTTATGTTTACAATAGTAGAAAAATGTAAAGTAAATTGTAAATGATGCTTTGGTCCAATAGTATTAATCAAAGGTTAATGCTGTTCAAAAAATTCACCTCTGTATGTTGTTTTTTAAATAAAATATTACGAAGTTATTGAGCGCGCCCCTCTACGTACGACACATCTCGAAGTTGGTCCTGTACATATCTATTGTTTCGCTGCGAGTCATTCGCATCGCATCCGCTTGTTGCGACAACAACAGCAAAGAAGGAACAATTCTTGAAACGTGGTATGCGTCCCCATTTTGCAAATTTTTAGAAAATAATTTTTTATTATTTTTATTATTTTATTGCCAAATTATAGACCTGTTACCTGATGTTTAAAACAGGTCGTACATCTTACAATTTTCGTTTTTCATCTTTTACAGTTTTCTTTCCTTTTGTTTTATCTACAAAATTTACAAAGAATGATTCAAAATAACAATAATTTGAGGTTGAAATATAAATAAAATTTTGTTTTTTTTAAGAAGAATATAAAAAGAAGATAGGATAGATGAGAGATTTGTCAGTACCATCACCGAGTGTGACTGACGGTGAATACCTCGGAATGGTTTCATCGAGCCGTTGACCGCCAGTCTCACACACACACACACACACACACACACACACACACACACACACACACACACGCAAATGGGTATTAGTAGAGAAATGTTTCTTATCCTATTTGTTACTAATCCTATGTATCAACTACATTAGGTGCGCATCCATGTACAGCATTTGGTGTTTTCTTGGCTAGATTGCCAGCAATTTGCTTGTTTACTGTCACATCTCAGCTTCCTCCTCCTGTTCCTCCTCATTGTCACTATTTTCGCTGTCACTGTGGGTATCGCTGTCCATCCTCTGGAGATTTCTGTTACGCTGCACATAGGCATGTCTGTGACGTCGTGTCCGCATATACTCTTCATGTGTTGTTTTTGAAATACTGTTTGTCAGTGCGTTTAATTGTGCCCATTGTTCTTCGTCTCTTATTGCTGTGTATATATCTATGTCTGTATCTGTGTAATCTAAGTGTAGTGTATGTCTATTGTTCGCGTATTGCCCGCAGAAAAAGACAGTGTGTTCTGGGGAACCTTCTTCCCCGCATGTGCATGTAGGTGTCTGCCTCAGACTCACGCGGTTTAAGTGCGTGGGATAAGGTCCGTGCCCGGTTAAGAAATGTACCATACCGCGGCTGGGATCGATATGTCTCATTCTCAACCGCTCCCTTATGTCAGGGAGGAAGTTGTGCAGTCTACGTCCCTTATCACTTACATCCCACTCACCTTGCCATGTATCCAAACGCCAACTTTTAAGGTGACGTATCGTCTCTATGGGCACACCGGTTATTGTGTGTACCTTATCTAGTCTCCCCACCTTTAACCAGTACCTTGCAGCTCTGTATTTGATCGTGATATCTATGGGGCATATTCCGAGCACCACACACAGTGCATCTGCTGAGGTGGTACCGAAGGCTCCAGATAGCCTAAGTAGGACACTTCTCTGCCCTCGTCTGACGGATGCTTTGTTGGTGACCACGTTCAGTCTATGTGCCCACGTGCTAGCTGCAAAGCTGAGTACTGATTCGAAGAGCGCACAGTGGTATGTACGTATGACTGGTAGAGGTAGTCTGTACTGTTTTGAATTTAGCCTCACCAGTTTGTGGAGTATTTTTTCTGCTTTGTCTGTTGTTAGCCTTATGTGTTCGTGGAAATTCAATTTTTCATCTATGTGTACCCCAAGATAGCGCGTAATGCGTGCTCGTTTGATGTTTGTGTCCCCAATTTTAACCGAAGGATTTCTTTGAAGTGATCCTTTCAGTAAAGTGTATGTTGTTTTGTTTTCGGCTATCCTGAGTTTGTTGTTGTGACACCACTGAGTAATTGTTTGTAGTAATCCACTGGCTTTCTCTTCTAACTGGGCTCTGTTGTTTGCAGTGACTACAACTAATAGGTCATCTGCGTAGGCGACAATTCCGTCTGACCTGTCATCCCCATCCAGAAGTTGTAGGAGGGGTTCGATTGTTATGTCCCAGAAGATGGGGCCGCAGATCGACCCTTGAGGACAGCCTTTGGTAATTCTTTTAATTACTTTCCGGCTGTCCATCTGCCATTCGACTACTCGGTCTTTACAGTAGTCCAGAAAACTGTTGTACAGTGATTGCGGTACCTCCAGATGTCTTAGCCTCTGAAACAGAGCTGGCCACCAAAGATTATCAAATGCTCCGGCAATGTCAATCATTATTGCCATGGCGTATTTCTGTTTTGTGGTGTTAACTATGTGCAGGGCCTGGTTGATGGCATCATCTATTGATCTGCCCGCTCTGAAGCCGAACTGGTGTTGGCTCATACCCCTGAGAGCTCTGTGTGTTTGCAGGCGCTTACACAGTAGCTTCTCCTGAATCTTTGCTAGGGTGTTTATTAGGCATATTGGCCTGTAAGTCTTTGGATCTGAAGGATCCCTGTCCGCTGATTTCTTAATAATGACTGCTTTGGAGGTTTTCCATACTGTAGGTACCCTGCCCAGCCGTAAGGCATCGTTCAGTAACGTTGTTAGGAACGGGGTGATCTGCGGTGCTAGTTTTTTCAGTGTTTCCGAGTGGATACCATCTGGTCCAGGTGCTTTTTTGTTTTTGAGCTCTGAGATTGCTAACGCAACCTCTTCTTGCGCAAAAGGACAGGTGACAGTTGCAGTGTTGTATGGTGTGTGTAGGTTTCCTCTTAGTGTTGCATGATATTGTGTGTCTGTATCGATAACGTCGTCAGGGAGCAGTTTATACAGCAGAAACTCCGCTGTATTCCTCCATCCCCTCGTCATCGTGCCGTCATCCTGCCTTAGCGTTCCCAGAACTAGTGGGGTTTTTATCTTCTCTGTCAGTATTTTGTATGGTTCTCCCCATATATTTTGCTCTGTTTGTGTTGTTACAAATAGCTCCCATTGTTGTCTACGCGTGTTGTATAGGGTCTGTCTGTATAAGTCTTGTGCATGCCTATATGCTTCAAGTCTTATTCGTCGGTCCCTATCTGCTATCGCCCTTTGATATAATTTTCATTTGCGTCTTGCGTCTTGTTTGAGTCTCGTAAGTTCGTTGGTCCATGGTACTGGTGAGCAATTTGTGTTCTTTGCTGTCGGTATTGATGTGTTTTGTGCATGTTGTATCACCTGTGTTAACTTGTGTGCTCTATAATCGATACTTCCATTGATGTTTTGTAGATCGTGTCGTTGTATAATTTCCGTTAATTTGTTCCAGTCTGCTTTGTGCAACAGCAAGTGTCTGGTGTGTGATTTGGTCATTGTGTTCTGAGGGTGAGTTAGTGTGTATGTTATGACATTATGATCACTACTGGTTATGTTGTCGTGTACAGTCCAGTTTGTTACGTATGCCATTGCTGCATTATTTGCTAGCGTGAAGTCGATATTACTGCTCGTACCATCGAACCCTGCATATGTTGGTATAGGTCCTTCCGTATTCATTACATGTAGTTGTGTTTCTTGTATTAGATCGGTGATTATGCGTCCTCTGTCATCTGTTCTGTCTGAGTTCCAGAGGGTCGATCTGGAATTAATGTCAGCACTTATCACTAATTTTTTGCCTCTGGCATACATTACTAGGTCTCTGAAAATAATCCCAGAAAGGCTCCCTTCCTAACCTGTGTCAGAAAGTATTCAGAAAATGATATCAGCCTTCTAAATGTACCGATTTTTCGCGTGGCCGGCGCTCTTCCTCGTATCTGATATGCACAGGTTCGACTTTAAGATATAATCCATGCAGTAACTACCATGTTTTCTTATTATTTTGATCTTGCATATTTCGACACTTTTCGTGCATTTTAAGCATTTTTCATATATATTTGCATTCATATTTTAAGGTTTTTATGATACATATAATCCGGTCTCTAGTGATTAGATACGCAATTCTCTGCAACAGGTAGACCGGCCACCAGACTGCATTAGCGTTCTTCGTGTTCAGTGTTGTTACCACGCCTGGTAGGGTAAACACTGAGGTGACAAAAATCATGAGATAGCGATGTGCATATATACAGATGGCGGGAGTATCATGTACGCAAGGTATAAAAGAGCAGTGCATTGGCGAAGCTGTCATTTGTACTCAAGCGATTCATGTGAAAAGGTTTCCGCCGTGATTAAAGCCGCAAAAAGGGAGTTAGTCTCTGAACGCGGAATAGCAGTTGGAGTAGACGCATCGGAGGTTCCATTTCGGAAATCGTTTGGCTGGATCCTAGACGACTGCAAAACCGTAGCCTAGTCAGATAAGTTCCGATTTCAGTTGGTAAGAGCTGATGGTCGCTGTCTTCCAGTATTGTGCGGACCCCACGAAGCCCTGGACCCAAGTCGTCAACAAGATACTGTGTAAGTGGTGGCGGCTCCATAATGGTGTGTATTTTGTTTACATGGAATGACCTGGGTTCTCTGTTCCAGCTAACCGATCATTGACTGGAAATGGCTATGTCCGGCAACTTGGAGACCATTCTTAGCCATTCAAGGACTTCATGTTCCCAAACAACGATGGAATTTTTATGCATGACAATGCACTGTGTCATTAGGCCACAACTGTTCGCGATTCGTTTGAAGAAAGTTCTGGACAATGCGAGCGAATGGTTTGACCACCTACATCACCCGAAATGAATTCGATCGAACACTTATGGAACATAATCGAGAAGTTAGTTTGGCACAAAATCCAGTACCGGCAACAGTTTCGAAATTATGGATGGCTATAGAGGCAGCATGGCTCAATATTTGTGCGGAGGGCTTCCAACGGCTTGCTAAGTCCTTGCCACGTCGTGCTGCTGCACTACACCAGACAAAAGGAGGTCCAACACGATATTAGGAGGTATCCCACGACTCATCATGTCAGTGTATTATTACACAGCAAAGCGAACTGCAGACCTGACCATGTTGGCAGCACCTTAATGTTTACGTCCGAAAAACGGAGAGGGAAGGTGGTAACAACGTACACTCCAGTAGTGTTACAAGTGTAGTGCTGTTACAAACTATCCGTCTTTACGTACCACTGAATTAACTGACCATTTAGAACAAGAAAAGAAAGAGCGAACCGCGTATTACGCTACCGGTTCTGCTTACGACTTTGCGCTATCGGTGTCCTGAAAATTACCTGCCACGGTGATGCTGCTATCTTCCTCAGCTTTCACAGTCCGGAACCGCGGGACTGCTACGGTCGCAGGTTCGAATCCTGCCTCGGGCATGGGTGTGTGTGATGTCCTTAGGTTAGTTAGGTTTAAGTAGTTCTAAGTTATAGGGGACTGATGACCTTAGATGTTAAGTCCCATAGTGCTCAGAGCCATTTGAACCATTTTTTTCTTCCTCAGCTTTCTCTATCGATTCGCGGACTAAATTGACGATTCTTCGTTCGATCTCGTGCCGACTGACATTTAGCTCAGCAAATTTGGAAAAAAGAATTTACAGCATAACCTGACAAGGCAGATCCTGAGGAAGCACCAAGAAACCGTTAATTTGGCGATAGTGGGATGTGGAGAGAGCGGCTAGGTAAATGTTATAAAGTGAGACCAACGCTAGGATGCATTATGTAGGTTCAAATGGATGTAAGTTTCAGAGTTCTTATGCGAAGATGAAGAAACTTGCACATAATTGAATGAACAGGTGCAACATACCAGTTTCCAGGCTAAAGACGACATCAACAACAACAATAACTTTTAGAGCAGTGGTCCCCAGTACTTTCTGGGACCATTGCCCCTGAATGCAATCAGATATTAGCCAGTAAACCCCTTCCCCCGCCCCCTCGCACACCATTATCGAGATCAGCATCTAATGAAAAAGAATTTCCTTTTTTAAAGTGACGAAAGCTTAATGATATTTAGTTGTCGTAGGTATTTTATTAAACCATGGAATAAATTGGCAGTGAGACAACTGGTACTGCTTATTTCTAACAACCTTTGTTTATAGAATTATGAAACAATTCTCAGTGCATCTCAAGTGCCACCCACAGTTCCCGCTCTGAAGAGAACGCTAACTATCCACACTGAGGGTAGACACGTGTTATGAAACATGAAACATGCTTCCTCTGCACCAGTCCGCTTCCTTTCGATGCTTGTTTCATCCATATCCTGCACCCCCCTTTTAAAATCGCCAAATCAAAATGTGTGCATAATACTCACGCCCACTGTTTGTAAATCACTTGGTTGTTGGACTCCTTTCTTCTGAACTGTCGCCGGCCGCTGTGGCTGAGCGGTTCTACACACTTCAGTCCGAAGCCGCGCTGCTGCTATGGTCGCAGGTTCGAATCCTTCCTCGTGCATGGATGTGTGTGATGTCTTTAGGTTAGTTAGGTTTAAGTAGTTCTAAGCCTAGGGGAGTGATGACCTCAGATGCTAAGTCCCATAGTGCTTAGAGCCATATGAACCATTTTTTCTGAACTGGCAGAATATTTGGGGCTGCCAATGTTTTGGGTAATAATAATAATAATAATAATACGAATACAGCGTAATACACCGTGGATCTTACTGTAGTGTAGTGGCCATTACATAGTTACAACTGAGCTCTACTGTCAATTAGTTCATTTATTGATACGAAATGACTAATTAAGCAATTTGTGGTCTATTGCGAACACTATCTACTGCTCCGAGAAGGTATTTTCATGTTATATTTAAGCATAAGTGATTTATACTCCGTCCAGTCACATTAAGGTGACCACCGCCTATGTTCGACGTCAACGTGCATTAACCACTCACAGACATCAGGTGACAGTACTCGCACTGAAGGGTATATAAAGCATGTCGGGAGGAGGGGGGGGGGGGGGTCAGATTATGCGGACTACAGAGTAGTCGTTGTCGTAATGCGGAAACAGAGCGATTTATCTGACATCCAAGAGGGCATGGTCATTGAATTTCGAGCTAAGGATACAAGTATTTCCGAGACGGCGAAGTTTGTATACTGTTCGGGTGCCACCATGTTTAAGGTATACAGTGCATGGCAAAATGGCCCTATCCAAAACTGGCGCTGAAGCAACTGTGTTGCACCACGGGCAAAGGTGAACGACAGCTGCCAAGATGTGTAGAGGGGAATAGATGTGCAGTTGTTGTACAACTGACCATCCAGATGAACCAAGGGGCTACCAACAGCGTCTCCCGACGACCGTTCAGCAAACGATAGTGCGTATGGGACTATGCAGCAGGCGCCTGGTTCATGCACCCATGCTGACTGGTGTTATCGGCAAAGAACGCAAGTGCGCATCTGCTACGTGACAACAGGATGCCTTATCAGACCAGTCACGTTTTATGTTCCACACGGTAGACGGCCGTTGGCGTAGACGGCGCCATACTTCTGAAATGAAACACCCTGCAACAACCGTCGGAAGGCTGCAGGCCGGCGGAGGGAGTGTTGTGGTCTGAGGAGTGTTTTTGTGGCATTCGCTGCGTTTTCTCGTCATTCTGGAATTCACAACATACCAGCGCAAGTATGCATCTATGCTTGGGGACCATGCCCACCATTTCGTGCAGTATGTTTTTCTTCGACACGACGACATCTACCAGCAACATATCACACAGCTCACAGTGTACGTGCGTGGTTCGAAGAGCACCTGGATGCGTTTACCGTACTCCCTTGGCCATCAAACTCTGCAGATTTAGACCCAGTCGAGAATCTGTGGGACCACCTCGCTCACGCTGTGCCATGGGTCCTCAGCCGAGTAACCGAGGGCAGGTGGCCACGGCACTGGAGTGGCGTGGCTCCACATCCCAGTCGGTACCTTCCAGAACCTCGTGCACTCGTTTCCTGCGCGTCTCGTAGCGGTTCGCGCTGAAAAGGATGGTTATTCAGGCTTTTGACAGGTGATTACAATAACGTCTCAGTTTTACTGTCATAAACACATAGTAGAAAGTATGTGTGCAGCCGATGGACTATGTGAGGAAGACGACGTTCATACACTCGATTCACATGTTGTGACATCCACCGCATTATTGGAAAGAAATGTAATTTTTGGGAACTTTTGTGATGTGTATCGTAGTCTTACGAAACAGTGAGAATAGTAATGATCTTTTAAAAATAATTTAGTTTCGTGACTGAAATAAGGTTGAACCCTCTATGTTTTTTAAACTAAACTAAACTAAACTCTGTCCGAACAGGCCTTGGAAGGCCCAACGGTACCGACCGGCCGCCGTGTAATCCTCGACCCGCAGGCGTCACTGGATGAGGATATGGAGGGGCATGTGGTCAGCAGTCAGCACATCGCTCTCCCTGCCGTATGTCAGTTTACGAGACCGGAGCAGCCACTTCTCAGTCAAATAGCTCCTCATTTTGCCTCACAAGGGCTGAGTACGCCCTGCATGCCAATAGCACAGGTTGGGAAGCACTGATTTAGAGCGTAAGGGTACTTCATGTTGGCACATTAAAGCTAAGACTCCAGTGAGGCGGTTGTGATTAGAGATGGGTCGAACTCGTTCATTCCCGTGAACTACTTCATTCATTTCACTCTTTGCCGTGAAGCGTTCAAATGAAGTAGTTCAATCATGAAGTACGGAAGCCTGGCGAAGTTGCCCAGTTCGCCGCTCAGCCGCGGCTACGCTCGCTTCGCCTCGCTCGTACAATAAAGCTTCGTAGTACTTCATAATTTTACCAACAGATGGCCGAACTATGGAGTAACGTGCACGCAAAGTTTTGCGCCTTACAGCGTCTGACGTGAGTAAACTTAAATGAGCATGGTCGAAGGGGACAAAGGAAAGATAAACAGAGAAACATGGCACATAAAAAGAAGGTATTACGTTTAATCTTGCTCGACATTTTCTCATGAAACGCCAAAAAAAGTCTTCATCTGCCAAGTGAAACCTTATCTGTTTTATTCATGGATTGAAAACTAGGGCTACCAACGAAATGCAGTCCAATTTTATGTTCCTTTTAAAATTTAATTCAAAGTGGAATGAGTATGTTTACCACTGTCACAAAGTCTATATACCTACGTTACGTAATTATTCAGAAGTTTTCCTGTATATTTTATTTTTGTTGAGAATAATAACCCTCTAAATTCAAAACGTAAACTGTCACCTGTAGTCATTGGTACGATTTCAGGTAAAATCCCTCATTATTTTATTCGGAACGCAGTTTTTGTTTCTGTTCACGCTTATACAATGGCTAGCAACTCACGATCGCCTAAAAGTAGTGAAATTTGGGGTTTCTTCGCCGGTTTGGGTGATGGGAAAGCAAAGTGCAACTGTTGCTCTAAGTGTATTTCTCCGCGCGATTCGTCGACAGGCAGTAGAGGGAGGACTGAAGTGAAGGGAGAATGAGTGACTTAGCGCCGATGTAGTGGAAAAGGGAGAGTGGAGGAGAGCGAGTGAACTAGACAAAAGTGTGGAGTGTGCTATCTGTGAAGAGTTTGAAGTGCCAGTTCATTGAAATTGAGTGGTTAGTTCACACTTCACTGGAGTGAAGCGTTCATTTGAACGACTCATTCACGAGCTCCCCATCACTAGTTGTGATGACCAAAGCAGTGCGACAGAAGCTGTTTGCCTATCCAATGGCACTCCTTTGATGCAACTGGATGCAACCCTTGCCAAAGACCTTTCCACACCTACCACATTAGAATCGCACTTTAACACAAAAATGAGGAAACCAGGGCAGATGACAACAGAGCAGTCACAGAAATGTGGCAAAAAAGAACTCAGTAGAGGCCAAAAAATTATAAACAATGCTGTCCACAGTCCAGTAGGACATATAAACCATTGATTATAGGAAGTGTGTTTTGTGCAGGTTAATTGATACCAGGCGCACAGCAAACATAATTTTGGTATATTTACAAAGGACGAAGTTTACGCAAAGATAGACAAATGATCTGTAGTTTTTAGCATTTTTAAATTCAACGTAACCCACCTTGGATAAGAAGCACAAAGAATCCTCACCGAAAGTGCTCATGAAGGTACTTCTATACACGCTAAAAATAAAATTCGTTGCCTCTCAGTAACTTCGTCTACACAACGTGCTAATACAATGCTCCATGCAAACAAAGTAGAACTTAAAAGACATAATTTAAAAAAATAGTTCAAATGGCTCTGAGCACTATGGGAGGTCATCAGTCCCCTAGAATTTAGAACTACTTAAACCTAACTAACCTAAGGACATCACACACATCCATGCCCGAGGCAAGATTCGAACCTGCGAACGTAGCGGTCTCGCGGTTCCAGACTGTAGCGCCTAGAACCACTCGGCCACCCCGGCCGGCCATAATTAAACATTATTTCAATTAATCGAATTAAAATTTACCTTTGAATCCATAAGTTTATAAACAGCTATTTCATTCCCAAATCACCAGTCAAAGAGTCCTATTTACTGAAAGCTCGAGGCACCCAATCTGAATAGTATTTTATCTTTGCATTATCAATATAGCATTAACGCTACCAGTAATTATATCATATTGGATAATTAATTAGCAAAAAGGTTTAAGATCCTAATCAAGGTAGCTTAGTAATTAAAATACGATGCAGACGACAGTACGTCAAACGAATTATTGTTGTAATCATGCTGCAAACAAAATTCTGCGCATGCTTTTTACGACCACAAACTTAAGTGTGAACGATACTTTGCCCTACGATGTTCAATAATGGATTCGAACGTCCACGACAATGCCCTGTCGGCCCCTGAATTGTGTAGAAGCTTTTAGTTAGGCGCGAACAGCTTCCGGACTCGAACCTTGTTAGGGAAATATATTCTTAACAGCCCTTAACTCGGCAACACTGGGACTCACAGAGGTGGTAATGGAGTATACTGTTAAAATTGCGGTCTTGCTCATGACGGTGTAACTCACACGGTACAGCCCGGAGCGACTTCGCTCAAGACCAATATGCGCTATTGGTTTCATATGTCTTCCAGAGGGATTTGGAAGACAATCTATTCTATGTCATTTGATGTATGCTTCATCTAATCCTGACATATCCCTGCGTATTGAATAATTACAGACCATAACAGATTGACAGTAAATGTGTGGTTCGGGTATAAAAAACATAAACGTGCCTTGCATATTAAATCGAAATATAACAGTGTTATGTGAGCATTATTGAGACATGGATTTCATCTTTATTCTTTACGGTACATGTTCATTACATTATGTTCATTGTCAAACGCTATGATGTGAAACCTTTAATTCGGACATTTGAGAGTACCAGCTGCGTTCTCACTATGGGAATAGCTACACCAGTTTTGGTGCATAATAGAAATTGAAAAGGAAGTTGAAGACAAAGCAACGATACTATCGTGTATTACACTATCCGTTTCACTGACCTCGCATGGCGAAATGTTAAGAGGGCTCACAACTATAACAACTATACCGAGCATTCACCAAGAGGGGATCGAAAGGCCGCGCAGGAAGAGAAATTGTGATTACCCGTGGAGTGAAATGTGACATTGCCAAGGAGGAAACTTTACCAGTTTCCACAGCCTAGGCAGGTGGGACGGTGACGAAGTATTCCGGAGCACTAAGAATGATACCGTTAGAAAGCTTTTCTGTTTATCTCCCCCTCCTGCGACTGTGGCTCAGTTGTTTTATTCGGCTGTCTCTCCACTTTATTGCCCTGACCTCAGTTTAGGGCGATAAAATGTCACAGCTACCCTTTCACCATTTCCGTGAAAGTCGGTGACACATATCCGGCCTCACGAGACACAGAATGCGTCTGGAGCGTAGGGCCAGAGGCCGTGGAAGTCTGGTGCATCTGATGCCCTGGAAAGGGAGGATGTAAGCGGTGTTAGCATAATTTGCGATTCGCCACGCACATCTGCGGCGATCGGCAATATTGGGTCGCGAGGAGCGGAGGGCCGGACGCGCTCTGTTAACTCGCGAGTCAACGAGAAGCAGGCGTGGCCGTCCAGTAATCACAGCCAGAAATTCTGGAGCTTGCAAGGAAATACACGAGTCCACTGGAGAATTCCGTTACGAAGTTCGGGGTTTTCGACTTACATCCGCAAAATTGTCCGAGGAAGTTGAAGACCCGCTCTTTTTCTCTGCCTCTCAGCTCCCCATGATGGAACAGACAAAAAGAGGAAACCTGGGACATGTCTTGTTACTGTAAACTTCTGCGGTTCAATAATATTATAGAGCGGTAGAGTGATTATCACATTTCTGAACGCTGACATTCATTTCTTCTTCTTTCTGTTTTGGCCACGTCGATTCTGATCAGCCTCTTTTCGTTTGGTATTTAACCCTGTCCATTATCATATTATTCCCGTACTTTGCGACAGTCTTCTGCCCGTGATGTTTTTGTCCTGGGTCTGTCCTGGTAACCTATGACTAGCTGAAAGGTCTATTTTAAAGCCATTGTGATATAAATCTCTGTTTCCAGTATTCTCATTTCTTCCAAATGCTTTTGTACCTTTTGGATCCAGCGTAGTTTGATTCTTTTGTTCTCAGGATACTGCGTTATCTACCGTGTCAAGTTCCTCAGGTCCATTCTAAAGATATATCCGACGAATGTAATCTTTCTTTTCCTGTCTGAGAGCGTCTCTGTTTGATTAAACACTTGGGTGTTACGCTCGTTTTCTGTGTTGACCGTCTCCTGTTCTTCAATGTCCCAATATCCTCCTGAGAATGCTTCTTTCTACAAGCTCTAGCCTCTTAACTAATCTGGTGTTTGCGAAGTTCAGACTTTCTACTGCCTGTAAGAGTTCAGGGTGGATCGCTGTCTGGTAATATCTTAATTTTGCATTTATCGAAAGATTTTTCTTATTATATACGTTCATACCGAGGTTATTCGGTTAATTCATCTTGATTATTGGTGCTCCCATGGCTTCTTTTTTCTGCCAGATCAATGTCTATCCGTTCTTCTAGGTATTTAAACCTCTCTAATTCTGAATTTGCCCGCCGTCTTGTCATCCATCTGGAACTTTTTTGATGCCCATTATATTCTGTCTTTTCGATAGACATATGTAAACCTACTTTAGACGCTTATCTCTTGAGTTGGCTGGCTGTTTTTAATCATATCTTCGTAAAATTTCTACAGTATCTTAATACTGTTTGCAAATACCAGGCGAGCTCTCTGTATTCGTTTTTTCTCACATCCCAGACGTATTCGACCCATCCCATTCGTTTATCGTCAGCATTCCTCATCCATCTGTTCAAGGAGACAGTTAAAGGGCAAAGTGCTGCCTCTCTGGCTCTGGTCTTGATCTTGGAGGACTCTGAGAGCTTTCCTCTGAGCTTGAACTTTCGCTGTCGTGTTGTGTAATCATTTCACTAGATATTCTACCCAAATTCATCTCCAAACTATGGAACAGTGTTGGTCTTTGTACTGAATCATGGGGTTCCGCGAAATTTATGAATGTGAGCACAAAATACATGCTTCTCTGTCTTTGACGTGCGGTTACCAGTTCCAGATTCATTTGTCACGCACATGATCTGTTCTTTCCGATGCCTTCTTGGTAATTAGCAATTTGTGGATTTAGTTGCTTTTCCACTCCAGTCAACAAACCTTTTTAGAATGTCTTATTGGTTACTGGTATGACGATATTTCTCAGTCGTTTTCAGGCTGCGGCTTGTCACCTTTGGTTTGTGTAGGATATATTAGTGCCGACTTCCTTTCTGGAAATTGCTTTCCTATCCAAGTTTTACTTATAATATGTTTCCATTCGATGATACGTCAAGAGATTTGCCGTGGTCCCACCTTTCCCAAGAGTTTTATTGTTCTTCACAATTTTTACGACACTCCTAACCTCTTCTACAGTTGGTAGTTCTGAATCTGGTTCTTTCTGGTTATGGCTGAATATCTCAGATGGCTGAATATCTTAGATGGTGCTTCACAGTTAGCTCTTCAGATTTCCTGTGAAA